>NC_140924.1:13834662-13935856 GCF_045865225.1 Trachurus japonicus
TATTTATAATATACAACATTTCTAGGGGTTTTAAGGGGTGCTGAATCCGAATCTATCAAGCTCAAAAATGTCCCTAAATGCCTTAAAATTGAGAAATCCAACATGGCCACCACCGCCAGGCTGAAATCTATTTACAGATTTTGCCAACTGCTTACACCCAAAAATTGAATGCTTAGACCAAAGCTTCAAAACCAAAACTTCTTGTAACAGTAGCTAAAACACGTTGTGACAATACCTTAAACACATTTTCTGCTTTGCACTTTGCTTGCAAATCTTCAACACAGTTGTTGCAGAACGTTACACACAGTTTCCTACATTACACTAAAAAATGAAATACCTTATCATTGGGAAGACACATTTATTTAAAATGTAAAACACATCTGGTAATTGGAAACACTTCTGCACACACCTGAAAACACTAACACAGAATACTCGACACCAATCAGTAGGGCTGGGTATACCTTTCAGGTATTGACCGAAACAAACCAATTCCAAGTAGTATCGAAACTGTGCCTGTCTGCAATCGATTCTTTTCGTACCCAGATCAAGAAAAAACTGTCATCTTATGTTGCAGATGAGCCATTCTGTGAGAGGTGTGAAAATGCAAAAAGCGGAAAGCGTGCTTGTGTGTTGTGTTGTGCTTGGAAGTGGTTTGTGGGTTGGTGAGGGTTGGTTGGGGTGGGTGATACTGGGGATGGCAAAGATCCCATTACAGCACATTTGACACATTTGTAAGGTGCGAATATAGGAGGATTCGAAGTTGCAGGTAAAAAAAAAAAAACTTTATTTCCTATACTTTAACAATTCTAAAATCAGGGGAAAGGGTAGGGGAAAAGAGTTCTGTGTGGCGAGAGTGGCTTTCTCCCAGTGGTGTCTACCAGGTGACGCACATCAGGCCCTAATAAGCCTCTCCGCGGCTCCTCTTTGGCGCTGTCCATAGTGCTGAAGGTGACAGGTTACTGTAATATGACACTCAAACTGCAACAACATTTGACCTTAAAATAAAATACACTGTCAGTAAAAGTAGCCTGATTTCAGCCTGGCGCCTGTGGCCATGTTAGATTTCTCAATTTTGAGGCATTTAGGGACATTTTTGTGTTTCATATACAGCAGATTTGGATTCAGCACCCCTTACAGTAATACCCCTAGAAATGTTTATTATAAATATTCACAAAATGCCTTCGGGGTTGTGATTTTGTGAAAATTGTCCCCGTCTACAACCATCAGGTATACGTAAACACACGGCAGCTTAATTGTAGACTCATCATGTTTTTTGCCTTTAATCGATAGGACAGTTGAGAGAGACAGGAAATGGGGAGGAAGAGAGAGGGGGAATGCACAAGATGCAAAACATTGTCATCTGGGACAATGAGTCGTTCCACCGCTCTGGACCAGAGCAGAACACGATCCACAGTTTACAATACTCTGATACACCATGTTGGGTTGTGTGTTCTCATGTATTCTTATTCTGTGCTTTTATTTTGAAGCTGTACGCTCGGTGCAGGTCACGCGAGCCTCTTGCGCCAATGAGAGTTACTGTATTAGCACGTTTTTTTGTTTTGTTATGTGGTGCCATATTGCCATGTGAGTGCCTGGGACTGTGGCTGGTGTTGAGAGATGTAAATAATGTAAAAGAATGAAAGAAGAAGAAATGGTGTGAGTTTTTTTTTATTTTTTATTGTTGTCTAATGTTTGCTTAGCTTACACTGGTATGTACTCTACTGTTAGTAGTGTAACAGTGGTGGTCCTGTCACTATGCCTCCAATTGATCATGGGCCCTGGCTACTTGGCCACAGGGATATCCCTTTGGGTGACTGGTTTGCGCACATGACTATAACCCTTTTTTGTTGACATGTTGACTAATTTTGGGTCTATGGAGAGAAATATATTATATTTTCATCAGTCTGCAGCATTGGTCTTACAGAATGTAGTGTTTGGCGAGTATATTGTATATTTGCAGTTTATCTGTGTACTTCACTTACAGTGCTCTCATCACTGACAAGTAATCGCTACAGTGTTTAAAGTTAAGCACAACAGTGTATAACTGGTTCAACCTGAATTACAGTAAGTCAAATGTGTTTCCATATTATGAAGTAGTGTATAGGTTTTTACAAGAGTGTTTCATTTTGCAAAGGATCTGAGGTGTTCTGCTAATTGTGTGTAGTATTTTGACAAACCAGGCCCAGTTTTCAAAATCATGTTTAAGCAATTGGAAAAAAAAAAGTGATTATCTTCTGGTTTCTGGCCCACCTCTGTCTGTGTCCTCAGTTTCCCAGCATGCCTCAGCTGTGGAGACATATGAGGGGGAGGAGTCTGTCCTGCTGCCCTGTTACTTTAGTACTTTCTACCTGGACGAGCCTTCAGTGGTGTGGAGCCGCTCCGACCTCCGTCCTTCAACCGTCCACCAGCGTCAGCCGGACGGAGACGAACTCAGAGACCAGAACCAGGACTACAGAGGACGGACGTCCATGAGGACTGACGCTCTGAGGACCGGAGACCTCAGCCTCACTCTGAGTAGACCCACCACCAGAGACAGTGGCACCTACACCTGCATCCTCAAAGGAAGGGGGGGAGAGGAGAGGAAGAGTCAAGTTACACTGAAGGTCAAAGGTCAGAGGACATGGACTCATTAGAAATGTGTTTTGTTAATCGTGATATTTTAATCTCATGTTGTTGTTTGTGTCGACTACAGAACGTCCTGCAAACGAGGGCAACATCATCTTTGTTGTCTTTGGTCTTGTGATCTCACTGTTTGCTGTTGTGCTGATTTACAATATGTATAAATGGAAGAAGACCGTAGTAGGTAGGGTATGTGTGTGTACCCCCATGTGCGTGTGTAATTTGTGTTTTTTGGTCATTGAAATATCCAGAAGATTATTTTATTTATCATTATTTGAATCAATGTTGATGTTTGTGTCGACTACAGGACGTATTCCAGTCTTGGAGATGGTTTTCGCGCTTCTTCTGTTTGCCGGTGCTGTTGCTGTTGTCGGTTTAATTCTTCATAAAGCGATTAAGGACCCATCGGGTATGTACTGCAGTGTGTGTGTGTGTGTGGTGTTGGGGTGGAGACCAATGCTCTGAGTCTCTGTTTGGTCTTGATCATTCATGTTGATGGATGTACTCACTTCACCGTTGACTGACAACAACACTAACATCTAATCTCATGTTGTTTGTGTCAATTACAGAACCTCTTCCAGACTGGATCTTTGGTCTTGTGGTTCTGCTGGTTCTCCTGATGTTCCTGGGTAATGGTGTTCTTGTTGGTCTCAGAATATGTGAAGAAAAGAAGAGGAGAGGAGGTTTGTGTGTGTGTGTGTGTGTGTGTGTGTGTCACAGGTCAGAGATCAGAGTAGAATTGAACTTGAATTTATCAAAAATCGTTGTTGTTTGTGTCGACTACAGGACGTCTTCCAGTCTGGGTCAAGGTTGTCCTGGTTCTTGTGGCTCTCCTGTCTGCTGCTGCTACTACTGCTGTTCTTCTTTGCAGAGTCATTATTTATAAAGGGAGTAAGAACACAAAGGGTATGTAGTGTGTCTCTGTGTGTAGATTATCTCTTGTCTGGGACTCACTGGGACGTGGAGCTTCACTGATGTAGTTAACAGACGTTAGACTCTATCAGCTGTTGCTCCTGCCAATAGAGGATATGCGTTTACGTCACGTCGCCCTCGGCAACACCCCGTTTGATTGGACTGAGTGGCAAAACAAACCTCCCTTAACAAGCGGTGGACTCATTAACTGGATAAAATATCGTATATGTAAACAAATTGATGTCAAAAGGAATCGACAACCAGCTCCCCAAAACCGTCTGCTCCACTAACATTCCTGTAACACACAGTGTGGCCGCGGTACCTGCAGAGTGACAGACAGGCTCACTGTGCAGAGGGACGAGATTGCAGCTGTTACTGTTGTCCTGACACTGACTACCGACACTTTAACCCGAGTAGCTTTTATTCTGAATAACTCTAACAAGTCAAACTGTAGGATGTGTTAGAGGACTAATTTATCTGTCTAACCATCTTAACTATGACACCTGAAACTGTAAACACAGCTGATCGATCGAAAAAAATTACCGCTCCAGTGAATTTACTTTCCGTCACTGAGAACAGGTTCTTCAATGTAACTCGGTCAAAGTGAGACATATCCTCAAGATCTTTAGCAGCTCTGTTAGGTCATACATGCTTTTAGGGCTGACCTCCAAAAGTCGACTATTCGACGATTCGATTCGGAGGCGTCTGATTCGACTATGAACCTCGTAGTCGAATCTAACCAAGACCATACCATTCTGACTATATGGGGGTGCCCACGGCTGCTGAGCATAAATTGTTACATAGAATGTCTTTTTTCGTTATAAAAAGACTATTTTGATACAAAATCTGCCTACTTTTAAAGAGTTCAAAATTATGTGTGCGTTTAAATGGTAGTCTTAGCTTCATACTACGTATTAATAAATCACCCACTGCAGTTGCACAATCAAATGAGCGGAGGTTTTTTTTTTTTTTTTTCAAATGAGCGGAGGTGAGCAGTAGGACCGTCAAAGTCACGGTACTCAGAAGTCACTGCAGAACACTCACGGAGTGGCAAAAAGACGAGAGGCAGAGCCGCCAAAGTTTAAAATCAAGGAAGTCTGACAGTCTAACTTTGTCAGCATTTATCATGCATGACCTGACAGAACAGCAAAACATTGTGAGGATACATCTGACTTTGACCGAGTTACATTCAAGAACCTGCTTTCAATCACGGAAAATAAATTAACTCCAGCGGTGAGTTTTTTTTTTTCCGATGGATCAGCTGTGTTTACCGTTTCAAGTGTCAATAGTTGTGATGGTTAGACAGGTGAATTAGTCCCTAACACATCCTACAGTTTGACATGTCAGAGTTTTTCAGAAGAGGAACTTGTTGTTTTCCGACTTCCGAGTTGTCATGAACGCACCATAAGTGTCGGGAGTCACAGCTGTAATCTCGTCCCTCTGCAGCCTGTCTGTCTCTCTGCCGGTGCCGCGGTCACACTGTGTGTGTTACAGGAGTGATTAACGTAATGTACGGATTGTCGAGTCCTTCTGACCTCAGTTTGTTTTGATACTACATGTTTTACCCGGTTTCTCTGTGTCCACAACCACCGCTATCATTCATCACGTTGAGGGATGAGGGATGACTCACAGTCCGAGCAAAAGGAGCGTTGTCCAGGGCAACGTAACATAAACGCATACCCTGGCTCACAATGGCTACTAAAAATCATCCAAAGTGTGGAAAATAAATAAAGGTATTTGTTTTACACCTACCATATTTTTGGGGTGTTTTAGCTCTTTTGTTTGAAACGGGAAAAAGTCGCAAATTTGCTGCTATCTAAAACAATTCTTAGTCGAAAACAGCCCTACATGCTTTACATGCTGGCAAAGCTAGACATGTCAGACTTGTATGGGCTCGAAGAAAATCGCTTCGTTAGTGCGTCGTTTTTAAACACACCCTAACACCTACAGTACAGGTCAAAGGTCAGAGCTGTAGATACAGGTCTGAGGTCCGATCTGGTTGGAATGTAAAGGTGATGTTGTTTATGTTCATCTCATCCACAGAAAGGTTCTCTACCTATGATGAAGTCTTCATTTTTTTTAGTGGTCTCAAGCTTCCCATGGGTGTTCTTTTTTGTGTCGTCTGGTGGCTTGAAAAAGGTAGGTACGTGTGTGTGTGTGTGTGTGTGTACCTGCTGTGACCTCCTCACAGGCAGCATGTTATCTCTGTCCTCTGTCCATCTGTTCCTCTGATTAAACCAACCACTGCCCCTGATATCAACACGGATCAATCCTGATCAATAGTTGGTGTGAAAACTGATTCTCTAAAATTTTACTACTGTCCCAGACTTTCACTTTGACAGATCCACTTTATTGATCCAAAACACTTTGATGTGATGGACGTTTGTGTGTCAGTGGACACAGGAGAAGTCTTCTTCTCGTCAGTGGACAGTTTTCATCCACATGTCAACATGACAGTGAAAAGATTGAGAGGAGACAAAACTAAACTCTGATCATGTCCAACACCTTCAACACCTGGCTTGACTTCCTCCATGTGTCCACTGTCCCTCTGGTCTGGTTCTGTCCTTCAGGTTCCTCTACGGCTCTTTGATGCTTCAGTAAAGAGATTAAAACTGATGACATCATCATGTGGTTTGTTGTCTCTCAGAGCAACAGGTGGAGGAGGGGGTGGAGTCTGTCCAGCTGCCCGTCAAGACCACAGCTGGTCTGCCTGAAGACGTCAGAGTGGAGTGGTGGTACGGATTCAACAAGAAGATGAAGGTCCATGTGTATGAGAACAGTTCTGATCAGCCTGAAGAACAGGACCAGGTTTACAGAGGCCGAACAGAGATGAATGAAGACCTGCTGAGGACTGGAGACCTCAGTCTGACCCTGAAACACCCCACAGTGAGAGACACAGGATACTACATCTGCATACTCAACAGCACGAGGGGAACATTTGCGTTGTGGACATCTGTGTCTCTCAAGGTCAAAGGTCAGAGTTGTTTGTTTGTCTCTGGTTGTTTGTCTCTGGTTGTTTGTCTCTGTCTCACTGTCTTCTGTCTCGTCTACAGAGAGAACTCAGGTTGCAGCTGAAACAGTCGACATGAGGAACAGAAGCAGCTCCACTGATCCAACTCCTCTGGTGGCTGATCAATCAGACGGATTGGTCTGTTGATCAATTTGTGATTATCGATAGTATCTGACTTTGGACCAGAGAGAAGATTGAGGCGAAGGAGCTAATGGACGATGGATGAAGACAGGAGGATGCTACTCTATATTCAATCCTGTATTGTTTCATGATGTGATGATCGTATGTTTCGTTTCTGTCAGGAGTTGGACATGTCGTGTACTGTACTCTTTTTTAACTCTCAGCTACTTAAATACTTGATGTTTCACCGTTCTGGCTTCTCTGTCAAACAGCTCTTTGTCTTATATTGATTGAAATCTTTGAGGTTTTTTCCTTCTACTTGATGCGTGTGAAGCCTGTTTTTTTTTTTTTTCATTTCACCACAGCACTCCCAATGTACAAAGACCTAGTTCTGCTGCTACAAAGCGATCAGTTCTTGACTCTGCCTCCACTCTGGTCCAAAGTAAAAGTTTTTTTCCTTCAAGCTTTAAAGCAACTCTACCTGTAGTCCCACTAGGACCTGCTGCTTCATGGTGTTTCTGTTATTGTCAGTTTGGCTTACATTCCTCACTCTGTCTTTATCTACTGCAAATAAATTGCTTCCAGAGAAAAACTGCCAAAGTATAGGATGTAACAGTGTTTTTAAATCTCTTCAGGGTGGTGATCGACACAAGACGAGCTCAAAATGTATATTTATTTGTATATAAACAGCGGCCATGTTTCCGAGCCATATAGGAGGACTGAGATGACAGAGGCACTGTACACTCTGAGCTTCATCTCCCTGGATATGTGCCACTGAAAGGACATTTTATTATTAAGTATTCGTTCTTATGTTACCATACTCAACAGGAAGAGGGTGCCATCACCTGGGTACAGCCATCCACTGTCCTGCAGGTTATAGGCTGATTTAAATTTGTGTACACCAGTCCAGAGATTTTTTAATATGCAACGGTTACGTTTGGATTAATAAATGCAGAACCTCACAGCCTTGTGAGTCTTTTGTCCAGTAGAATTCAATGGTGATTTTACATTTTGTTCCACATCCTCAACAAATTAATTCAAATTATTTTTAACACTGAATTCATAATGATGGGTGGAGATTATTTACACTGCGTGACAGGGACCTGATGAAAGTATGTCATTGACTCAACAGGAAATAAATTAGTTGCTGGGTAACACCAGTCTTCTCTGTCAGTTGATGCTCTGTGAAAGTCGGTCTGTCTCCACTTCCTGTTAAATTCGGAAATAAACGTTTGTCGCTGCAGTGTTCTGGTCCAGTCTGGTTTTAACTGTCACTCCCTCCAGGAAGAAGCAGCTTTAACTGGACTTTGGTTTATAGAGAAGATGAAGATGTTTGTGGTGTTTGTGACGCTGCTATACGGTGAGAAAAACTTCCATCCTATTTAATTTCAATAAATTACACACAGACTCGGGCTGTGAGCGCCATGTTTGAGAGGTGGTGACCTGATACTGTGATCGATCGAGGTAAACTAAAGCTCAGCTGTGTCTCTGTCCTGCTTCTGAACCACATGTTGCTCTTTAATGTGGATGAAATTGATAGTTAGAAACAAACCTTTTCATCACTGAAGCATTCTGGGTAATTAGGTCTAGAGAAACGAAGGAGGAGAACCTCCGCGCTTCAGCTGACCGACTAAGTTGCAGACCGGTGTGTCTCAGTGCAGGAGATGAATAGTAGCAGGGAAAGGATGCTGGAGCACATGATCAATTTTAGCAAATTATCGAGGTGCGGTTGGTGATGTTTCGACGTTGACTCTTCTTCAGAGCAAACAGACTTCTGGGAAAAACCAAGCTCTACGAGTGAGCGCTTCAGAGCCAGAGGTTTGTCTCATTCATCTTTAGAGGAACATTATCAAAAGGGATCCCTCTTTAAAAGGCATCTCTACACAGCCTCCACTTATCACCTTTAGACGTGTACATAATCTCAAGGATGGCCTTGTCCATACTGACAGCCGCGCACCCCCTGGCTCCCACCTCCACCTGTATGTTTCAGCCGCTGCAGTCACTGTACACACTGCTCCAACTCCTCAGACATAAAATCATTCACACACCCGTGCACGGGCATTACCTTTAAAGGAGCTGTATGTTAGACTGCGGGCAAAGCTGTTGCTGCAGTCAAATTCAAAACACTGCAGCGCGTTGTTTCCCCTCCCCTGCCCCCAGACTCGAGGTTGCCAGATAACCACACGCTAACCTCTGCCCTGCTCCAGTTTTGTGGCTATGATGCCCAGAGACTCACTCAGTCTCTACAGTTTCAAAGTAAAGATGATCATGCCTATCTAAAACATGTTAGACTGCATTAGTTACTACCTGCAGTCAGCGGGATAAGCAGCAGTAGGCTACAGCTATATCTTTTATCATAGTAAAATATCTCATGTGTTCGCGTTTCTGTAGTTTGAGCAGGTTGTTGATGAATATTTGGCTTTTTACTCTGACTGTCTATTGTTCTGACTCACAGAGCGGAGTTCACGTCAACACAGGTGATCTACAGGTTTCACTATCACTCTCCTGTGTGATATCAAGGAGATATGACCATAGCTGGTAATCGAAATCTATCAAAAACAATCTCAATTGGAGGTTGTTTTCGGTACTTTTTGTGTATGTGTGGTCTATTTACATCAGGCAGACATCCCATAGACTGTATCCACTCTTGATGAAGCACACGACACAAAGGTGCATTCAGGTACCGAAGTGTGGTACTGTTTGCCTTCACGTGAATCGAAACTCAGTACTTTGGTGGGAAATCGGTTGGTACCAATAAAAGTACAGAATTCAGTACCCATTTCTACCTGAAAGCCAGAATCGCTGAACATAAAAATGCCATTCGCACCAAGAACCTTATATGCAATGGCAAAGCAATACAATCAGGCCAAACACGGCTCTGTAGCAACTTTGAAATTCCGGGGGATCAAAAGAATTCCCCCGCAATCATGAACACCATTGAGCCTTTTGGTCTCAATGAAGATATTAACTTGTGTTGTTTTTTATAACTGGTGCCTTATACGTGGCTTTTGCTTGCTCTGTACGTTATTTTGTATTGTATTATCTCTACATTGTAATCTATTTGTAACATTTGCATTGGACTGTTACTTTAATTGTGCTGTGTGGTAGCCTATCACATTAGCTGTTTTTAATGACGTGGCTCTCCTGCTCCTCCAAACAGATAGGCACCCTGTTTAAAGTTGTCATTCATAAAAATGCTCTGTTTGCTCTGAAGAAGACTCAATGTCAACGTCACCAACCACACCTCAATAATTTGCAAAAATCAACATGTGCTCCAGCATCCTCTCTGTGCTTCTATACAAGAGGACTTTGATTGAGTGGTATTTGATTAACACTTGACATTTGACAAAGCTCCCCAAGTGGGCGTGACTTCAGTGCCTGCAGCAGACACGCCCCCAGCTTCCAGAGCTGAGAGAACTGCTTGATTTTTTCATGATTTTAAAACCTAAATTTGCACACTAGCTTAATTTTTCTAGCATTCAAATTTGGCAGGATGATTAATAAGACATATGTCTGCAATGGGACTAACTCAGAAAAAAAAAAAAATAGTTTCACTTTATACAGACTTTACTTTTTTTTGATTGGATAAACACTAAAATCAAAAGTATTACACAATTATCAAAACCTTACACTCGAGCAAAACATCGACCCAGATTTGCACCACTATCAGCACAATTTCAGCCTCACACAACAGGGTTTCTGCTACATGCATTCGTGGCGGCCCACCACGACTAAATTATTGCCGCCACTGCTTCAGTAATTGGGGCAGACGCACAATAATAACCTACCAGTTACTATTACATTGGAACCTTTTCCACTACACAGTTCTACTCAACTCTGTTTAGGTGCTTTTCCATCACACCTGATTCCTTCATAGTTCTGTCATATCACGGCGGCTACAGCTGCATCGTCTCACTCTCTTTTTTCGATCCTCTCGTCAGCTCCAAACTCACTCGTCTGCACTTCGATACAGACCACAGCGTGGTTTTCCACACAGCAGTCATTTAACTCAGGTAATTAGCGGGTTTTGATTCTCGTGTCGGACGTCACGCTTGAGTGCTAGTGGAAAAGCAAAAAGAAGACGGGCCATAAATAATAACCCCCTAAAGTGTCTCAGTCCGCTGGGCAACAACATTGACGATATTATTGTAGCCCAGTTTTTAATGTTGCAATCGCAGGAGGGGGGGTCTTGATGTCACTTCCTTGCAATGCTAAAGCACTGACTGTCAAATTACCACACCGATGAGCCAATTGGTAAGACACAGCCATCAGGTACGTAAACACGCAATAGCTTATTTGTAGACACACTGATAAGGTTTAAAGGGGTACAGTTTAAATCGGCCGTTTGTCCTGTTTGTTGCGCCAAGTTGTGATGAGCTGCAACACGAGTTTACCCGAGTAAGGAAAACGAATTTGATTGGTCGTTATCGAGCAGGCGGGATATTCAAAGCTTGGGGCGAGCCCAAGCTCCATGTGTGTGTGTGTCTCAGACGTTTGAATGACGGATTACGGATCCAATATCAGTGGCTGGTGAATCGTGAGCAGGCTGACGTATAATCCGTGCGCCTGCATTATCCAATGCGGGAAAAAAAAAAACACACTTTCATCCCGGATTTACTGAAAAATAGAATTTTGCACAAAGTTTGGCCTACATCGTCTGATAGATGAGTTATTAAACTAATTTTATGACCCAGAGTGGGCTTAAATTCAATTTTCTTTTCTGTACACCTTTAAGCACTATAAAAATGCAGCAGGTGAGTTCACCTGTGTTCAACAAAAATGAAAGGAGTCGGAAATGCACCAGATGCAAAACATTGTCCTTTGGGACAATGAGTCATTCCACCGCTCTGCTCTGGTCCAGAGCTGGTGTCAACACCATCCATAGTTTACAATACAGTATACACCATACACTCCGTTTCTAAACCAATCAAAGATTTTTTCTCTGTATGGTAGTGGAGGGTTTCAGTCTCTGGCCCCAGGCTCAGGTTCCCTTCATTCAGGCCATGGAGGCCTGTGACTAGGATTCGACATTCAAGACTTCACATGTTGTCTTGCCAATGAGGATATCAGCTAAAATTCTCTGGCCTGATCCTGTGAGGTGAAGAGAGAATGTCTAGTATTGTCTGTACTGTATTTTCAATGGGGTTTTTTTTCCCTCAGATTCTTTTCTTTTCTTTTCTGTTGTCTAATATTTGCTGAGCTTACACTGGTACTGTAGTAGCATGAAAACTGGAACATTTTTTGTTGACATGTTGACTGATTTGGGTCTATGGAGAAAAATAAATTATATTTTCATCAGTCTGCAGCATTGGTCTTGTGTAGTGTTTGGTGAGTATATTGTATATTTTATCTCTGTGTACTTCACTTACAGTGCTCTAATCACTGACAAATAGAATTGCTAAAAGTTTTTTAGGTTACGCACAACAGTGTGTAACTGGTTCAAACTGAATTAAGTCATATGTATTTCCATATTATAAAGTAGTGTATAGTTTTTACAAGAGTGTTTCATTTAGCTCATTCTGCTAATTGTGTGTAGTATTTTGACAAACCAGGCCCAGTTTTCAAAATAATGCTTAAGCAATCGGGGAAAAAAACTGTAACTCTTACTAACAAGATGTCAGGTGTATGTAGCTCCACCTCCGTCTCCACAGGATTGGTTCTTCAGGTCTGTGGTGTGTGAGTCTGTGTTGATGAGACTGTCGGTGGTTCACTGCAGTTCCAGGTCAAACACTGGATCTTTATCAGAGTCTGATTATCTTCTGGTTTCTGGCTCACATCTGTCTGTGTCCTCAGTTTCCCAGCATGCCTCAGCTATGGAGACATATGAGGGGGTGGGGTCTGTCCTGCTGCTTTGTGACTTTCCTAAGTTTGACCTGGACGAGCCTTCAGTGGTGTGGAGCCGCTCCGACCTCCGTCCTTCAACCGTCCACCAGCGTCAGCCGGACGGAGACGAACTCAGAGACCAGAACCAGGACTACAGAAGACGGACGTCCATGAGGACTAACGCTCTGAGCACCGGAGACCTCAGCCTCACTCTGAGGAGACCCACCATCAGAGACAGTGGCAGCTACACCTGCACCCTCAGAGGGAGGGGGGGAGTGGAGAGGCAGAGTCAAGTTACACTGAAGGTCAAAGGTCAGAGGACATGGACTCATCAGAAATGTGTTTTAATGTTTCACATTATTGTTTATAGTGTTTTAATCTCATGTTGTTGTTTGTGTCGACTACAGAACGTCCTGCAAACGAGGGCAACATCATCTTTGTTGTCTTTGGTCTTGTGCTCTCACTGGCTGCTGCTGTGCTGACTTACACAATGTATAAATGGAAGAAGACCGTAGTAGGTAGGGTATGTGTGTGTGTACCCCCATGTGCGTGTGTAATTTGTGTTTTTGGGTCATTGAATTGTCCAGAAAATGAATGTAAGTCAGCGTGATGTCAGAGCTGTAGCTGTTTATTATTATTTGAATCGTATGTTGATGTTTGTGTCGACTACAGGACGTACTCCAGTCTGGGAGATGGTTTTCGTGGTTCTCCTGACTGCAGGTGCTGTTGCTGTTGTCGGTTTAATTCTTCATGAAGCGATTAAGGACCCAT
The DNA here is from genome assembly GCF_045865225.1 of Trachurus japonicus. Classification (NCBI taxonomy): domain Eukaryota; kingdom Metazoa; phylum Chordata; class Actinopteri; order Carangiformes; family Carangidae; genus Trachurus; species Trachurus japonicus. Next base: position 13,847,918 of record NC_140924.1, read on the forward strand.
TGGGTATGTACTGTAGTGTGTGTGTGTGTGTGTGTGTGTGTGTGTGTGTGTGTGTGTGTGTGTGTGTGTTTGTGTGTGTGGTGTTGGGGTGGAGACCAATGCTCTGAGTCTCTGTTTGGTCTTCATGCTGATGGATGTACTCACTTCACCGTTGACTGACAACAACACTAACATCTAATCTCATGTTGTTTGTGTCAATTACAGAACCTCTTCCAGACTGGATCTTTGGTCTTGTGGTTCTGCTGATTCTCCTGATGTTCCTGGGTAATGCTGTTCTTGTTGGTCTCAGAATATGTGAAGAAAAGAAGAAGAGAGGAGGTTTGTGTTTGTTTGTGTGTCACACGTCAGAGGACAGAGTAGAATTGAACTCTATAGTGAACTGATCAAAATTGTTGTTTGTGTCGACTACAGAACGTCTTCCAGTCAGGGTCAAGGTTGTCCTGGTTCTTGTGGTTCTCCTGTTTGCTGCTGCTGCTGTTACTCGTTGCAGTGTCATTATTTATAAAGGGATTAAGAACACAGCAGGTATGTAGTGTGTCTCTGTTTGTAGGTTATTCAGTATAGATTGTCTCTTGTCTGTGACTCACTGGGACGTGGAGTTTCACTGATGTGGTGAACAGACATTAGACATAATCAGCTGATGCTCCTGCCAATAGCCACAGTTTATAATAAATCCTATCACGTTAATCCACCTGTCTCTACTTCACTCTGTGGACATGAGGACGTCACTGATCCATGTTCCTGTCTCTGTCCTCAGTGTCCTGGCATGGAGACACTGTGGAGGTCTACAGTGGGAGGTCTGTCCTGTTGCCCTGTGAGAACTCTTCTTTACCCTTCAACCCCACAGTGACGTGGAGCCGCCACGACCTCCGTCCTCCAACCGTCCACCAGAGACACCAGCTGGGTGACGACCTCAGAGACCAGAACCAGGTTTACAGCAACAGAACGTCCATGACGACTGAGGCTCTGACCACTGGAGACCTCAGTCTCACTCTGAGGAACCTCCACCTCTATGACAGCGGAAACTACACCTGCATCATCTCAGCGTTTGGAAATAAACGAACACTGAGAAACATACAGCTGGAGGTCAAAGGTCAGCAACACACACCAACACCTACAGTAGAGGTCAAAGGTCAGAGCTGTAGATACAGGTCTGAGGTCCGATCTGGTTGGAATGTAAAGGTGATGTTGTTTATGTTCATCTCATCCACAGAAAAGTTCTCTACCTATGTTGAAGTCTTCATTTTTTTTAATGGTCTCACGCTTCTCATGGGTGTTCTTTTTTGTGTCATCGGGTGGCTTGAAACAGGTAGGTGCATGTGTGTGTGTGACTGTGTGTGTACCTGCTGTGACCTCCTCACAGGCAGCATGTTATCTCTGTCCTCTGTCCATCTGTTCCTCTGATTAAACCAACCACTGCCCCTGATATTAACACAGATCAATACTGATCAATTGGTGTGAAAACTGATTCTCTAAAATTTTACTACTGTCCCAGACTTTTACTTTGACAGATCCACTTTATTGATCCAAAACACTTTGATGTGATGGACGTTTGTGTGTCAGTGTTTTGTTCTGAGGTTGGACATGAGTGTGAGATACTGAGGACGGACACAGGAGAAGTCTTCTTCTCTTCAATGGACAGTTTTCACGTGAGAGAGAAAAGACTGAGAGGAGACAAATCAAAACTCTGATCATGTCCAACACGTTCAACACCTGGTTTGACTTCCTCCGTGTGTCCACTGTCCCTCTGGTCTGGTTCTGTCCTTCAGGTTCCTCTACGGCTTTTTTAAAACCTGCTGCTACTGCTGTCTAATGACATCATGATGTGGTTTGTTGTCTCTCAGTCCAGCAGGTGGAGGAGGGGGTGGAGTCTGTCCAGCTGCCCTTCAAGATCACAGCTGGTCTGTCTGAAGACGTCAGAGTGGTGTGGACGGATGAAGATGACAGGAAGGTCCATGTGTATGAGAACGGTTCTGAAGAACAGGACCAGGTTTACAGAGGCCAAACAGAGATGAATGAAGACTTGCTGAGGACTGGAGACCTCAGTCTGACCCTGAAACACCCCACATGGAGAGATGAAGGAGAATACACCTGCAGAGTCTACAATAAGAAGGGAAAATTATTGAGAGAGGCATCCGTGTTTCTCTGGGTCAAAGGTCAGAGTTGTTTCTTTGTCTCTAGTTGTTTGTTTGTCTCTGATTGTCTTCCTCCTTCCTAGTTTGACTTCCTCCATGTGTCCACTGTCACTCTGGTCTGGTTCTGTCCTTCACATTCCTCTACAGTTCTGTGATCCGTCAGTGAAGAGATTAAAACCTGCTGCTGCTGTCTGATGACATCATCATGTGGTTTGTTGTCTCTCAGGCCAACAGGTGGAGGTGGAGGTAGAGGAGGGGGCGGAGTCTGTCCAGCTGCCCTCCAAGACCACAGCTGGTCTGTCTGAAGACGTCAGAGTGGAGTGGACGGACAGAGGCAACAGGAAGGTCCATGTGTATGAGAACGGTCCTAAAGAACAGGACCAGGTTTACAGAGGACGAACAGAGATGAATGAAGACCTGCTGACGACTGGAGACCTCAGTCTGACCCTGAAACACCCCACAGAGAGAGATAAAGGATACTACACCTGCAGAGTCGATAACAAGGACGGAGACTTACTGAGAGAGACAGGAGTGTCTCTCAAGGTCAAAGGTCAGAGCTGTTTGTTTGTCTTTGGTTGTTTATTTGTCTCTGGTTGTTTGTCTCTGTCTCACTGTCTTCTGTCTCGTCTACAGGGAGAACTCAGGTCAGAGCTGAAACAGTCGACATGAGGAACAGAAGCAGCTCCACTGATCCAACTCCTCTGATGGCCGATCAATCAGTCTGATTGGTCTGTTGATCAATTTGTGATTATTGAAAGAATCCGACTTTGGACAAGAGAGAAAATGGAGGTGAAGCAGCTGATGGGCGATGGGTGAAGACAGGAGGACGCTACTGAATCTACTGACTCACAGTCTGCAGACTCACTATTGATCTCCACACATGAAAAACAAGAGAAACATTGAAATATCGTGGCAAAAATACCTATTCTTTCTCCTGCTATGGGACAAAGTCATGGTGACGGCTAGTTTACCATGGACCACTGTGACGTCTTTTTATTATTATTTTTATTTAGACTTTTAATATTTATAGTTGACAGTACGTAAGCAAAAGACAAACAGAACAAACCACACAGCGACAATAACAACAACAAAACATTGACATATTTCACAACAATATCACATAGCGGGGGAATATACTGTACATTGACAAAAAAGCAAAAAGAACATAGAAATCTTTATCCACTTTTTAAGTCATTCAAAACAACATTTGCGATCCGCACCTGATTCCAAATATCCCCGGTCCTGAACCCAGTGCCGTTCAGCACATCTGCCACCCGCTCAATACCCAAGAGGTTCAAAAATTCAGAGACCCACTCCTCCAACGAAAAACACCTTGGTTTATGAATTTGGACCACAGTGATGTTGACGTGCTAGCTAGCTTGTTCAGCCTGCAGCTAAAGGCTGAAGTTTGAAATGTGAGTTGGTTCATTGAGTTCAGATCATGTGCGTCCTGGAGAAACGACTCGGATTGAAGTCAAACTCTGAAGGACACAGCTTGGTTTTTTTTTCACGGCAGTGGTGTCATTCAATCACCAATCATCACAATACAACAGACTAGCCTAAATCCTCTTCCTGGTGTAAATCTATTTTCATTTAGAATGGCTTTCAAAACTTTGCATGTCAGCCTACCTTCATATGAGTGAGAGCAGGGGGCTGCAAAGTCCTGCCAGTTGATTCCCCCTCAAAGTAAAGTAAATCAAAGTAAATCACCAGATTAACATGCTGTGCAGGACACACAAGCGTAAAATATGACAACATATTTTAATATTGTTGGTATGGTTTCGTATATGGGTAAACATTCACAAGCTCGGCTCACTGATCAAAAACCTGCGTACACACACAGTTGTCTGGCTAAATCTTACCGGGACTGATATAGAGCGTCTAATATCTGAGTAAAATTGCGTAAAATTTGGATGTAATGACTGTAAACCCAGACCTTTAGTACAATGTACAATATTCAAACAAAATACTCACCTTTATGGTAAAAACAGTCCACGTGGGAGAGATGCAGCACAGGGCAGAAGACCCCTGCAGATATGCTTTGGAGACCCTGTGTTCTTTGTGTGTAGCATGGTCACAGAACTTGTCCTGACCGTCCTGACCTCGAGGTTTGCCAACTTACAAGTAAATTGTTCAGTGAGCCAAAAACCTAGGAAAACAGAGTTGAACGAGACGTCTTCTGTGAGGGTGAATAAGGGGGGGATAAAGTTGTGATTTTTCTCTTTCTCGCCCAGTACTCCCAGATCTTTCACTCTTACACACACAGACACACGTTCCCTTTGTCCAGTCATATACATTATCCTCTATAAGACCACTTTTTTTTACGCATTTGAGTCAATCGTCTAATCAATACAGTTCAGAGATGGTTGCCCCTTTAGCTTCTATTTCATTTCATGTTTAGCAGAAAGACAGTCTGATAAAATAACCTTAGCGTAGCCATGAGTGTGTTACTGTTGATAAATAAGTATGAAAGTCAGGCTACTGCATATGGTTGTAGCGAGAAAAGTTATTATACAACGTAAGTAGTAAGTATAAGAAGTTCCGACCAAGCAATCTGATTGGTCAACAAGTCAACAAGACATTTAGAACGTGCTCAAATCAGCATGACAGCACGCCTGACTCATCACTAAAAATATTACTCGGCCATGTCATGCTGTTGTATCCATTTCCATGGTAACCATCCATGGATTCTTATTTCTATTTTTATTTTAAACGTTATGTTACTCATGAAAATAGATCACAAACTAAATCAACCTCCTTTAGGGTGTTCCTGTCAGATGCCAAACTCAAATTTTATAACAATTAAATAACCATGTTTAGTTAAATATGCTGCAAACTGCCCCGTTTAAGCCGAGACGCTGTTCCATTCTGTATGTGTACAGTCAGAGAGACACTAGTTGTGAAACGGTGAAAATAAAACATGGCCCGGAGCTGAATATTTCGCTGGATAAAACGAAAGATAATAGGCTACATCTGTGTTTTTCTGTCTGTCTCTCTTTTTTTGGCACTTGAGTGATGCTTGCAGACTTCACCGCAAGCACCTCGGTCCTGACCACATCACTGTGGTGCTCAAATGGCGTTAAAGCACACGCTCTTGGGTAATATTGCTTAATTCTACTTATGTTGAAGTCAGATAACGTGCCAACATACTATGTTATGTGGAAAAGAGAGCTGATTAATGTGTTGCACTTATCCTGGCACTGTGTTGCAAGGACATGGTTCTCTAGCCAGGACAAAACACAAACGTTTAACAGAAGGAAGGCATAACTGTGTATTCTCTATCGCTGTGTACTTTATTTTATTTTATTGAAATTAGACTATCCTATGTTTTTTTCTTTTTTGAATCTGTGAAGACCGATGAATCGAGGCTGAGCTGTTTATGAAATGTACTGCATGTTTGTTTAAATTGAAAATCCAAAATACTGGTAAATGTTTAGAAAAATGAATAAATTACCTTAGCTTGTATGCTTACCCTGTAGGCTATTTCTGGATGAGTTGTCCGTAGAGGTCGCTTCAAGTTGGAGGTGTTTTTCCTTGCGATCCACAAGGTTTACAGAGGGCCCTGAGCATTGTCCTTGTTGTCAAATGTGAAGTGTGACGAAGATGTCAATTCTTCTTTTTCATCCTAAACCTAGCGCTTACATTTCTGTGTTGTTCATGAAACATGCTGTCGCAGTCGGACCGGGTGCACCGCAGGACGTTGCTACTAACGAGTGAAGACAGTTTTGTTTTGAAACTTTTAAATTGGATCTCTTCTCCATTCATCCCTCCTTAACATTTTCGTCTCATTTTTATTTCTTTACTAAAGTGTTAAAGGGATAGTTCACCCAAAATTCAAATTGTCCCTCTTGTATTGAAGCCCCGACATGAGAAATTGTTCCGAAAAAAATTAAATAAGTCTATATTTTAAGCTTGTTTGTAGCGAAAGCTCCCAGTGTCTCGGTTCACTGCTCTTCCTGTGTCAGTGCAAATCTCGGCTGATTTGCACTGACCGGCGGAACAATTTCTCATGTCGGGGCTTCAATACAAGAGGGACATTACAGATGAGCACTATGGAGGTATTTGGAAGTTTTTTGGTGTGTCTTTTTGGACGAAGAAAAGTGGGCCCCATTCACAACCATTATATGGACAAATACTGCTGCGCGGACCCCCCCGTAACTCAGAGAAGGCACGGAGGACTCTGAAAATTCTCACAGCTCTTAGTCAACATGAGGGTGAGTAGATAATGAATGAAATTTTAATTTTGGGTGAACTATCCCTTTAATGATAGTGATATTCATATTCATCATAGCTGACTTTTTATTTAGTTTTTGTACAGGAAAAAGGGTTTGTTGATGAATATTTTTCATCACAGTCTTTGTCAACTAAATAAACAGTGGCTGAGTGTGAGTGTTTGCAGCAACTGGCCTACCACAACACCCAGGGCAGAGGGAGAGGGATGAGTTCAACAGTCAGGACATCTTCTTGTGATTCTGTCTTTCTCTTTAGCTCCAGGTGTTAAGCCTCGCCATCAGCATCACTGAACATTCAAATCCCAGGGACCATGACAAGGAAATAGACAGAAGAAAGGAACAAAAAAAACCTGTCAGAGGAATAGCATCACTATCACAAATCTACCTGTTCTATTAGCATTATTATGAACTGCATTGACCATGAAACAAACAAACAATAGTTAATTTGCTTTATACTCTGTCTTATCAGCTCCGTTGCACAGTAAATTCAGCAACATAACATGTAGGCTACATGAGTTCAAATTGTAATGAATGTTTCCACAAAATGACTACTTAATACTCATTCATTCCATTTCCACCACATGAGAATTAAACACAAAGCTAAGTAATGATTTTTCAACATTTAGCCCAAAGAGCTGCACATATAAAAATGAATGAATGAATGAAATGAACTACCTTGCTCTCCCCAGCAGCACAGCAGAGAAACACACACACATGAAAGATAGCTGCCACATGGAAGCTAACAGCAAAGATATTCAATAAATGGAAAGATACTCCATGAGCGGCTGCTCCAATGATATGAAATGGTATACACTTCCTGTCTCTCTAAATGGGCGTGGCCAACCGTCACCCCACCTCGTCTGTGAACGTGTGTGTGGATTTATACAATTTTTAGGTAGATGAAAGTGAGATATTTATATTTTCTTATGATAACATTAAATATTTACACTACTAACAGTAATATTTAGCATGCCAAAAATAATTTAAATCATTTTCACGGGAGTTCGCGGCCGTTTGTTTGACGTTGCCTAGGAGATCTGTGCCAAATCTCGCGAGAGTGTGTCGTAGAGACAGAGACAGGTCTTGAACAAAGTGGATTTTCTCGGTGTTCACATTAAATTGTCCCATAGGAATCAATACACTCCAAACTGCCTCTGGTCTCTCTAAAGGGGCGTGGCCGTGCAGAAGCCCACGTGACATGCATACAGGAAGCTGACTCGTCATGAAAGGTCTTGGTTTATAAACCGTCTTTGCTAACAGTAACTAGCTGAAGCAGCTGGCTAGCGATTGCTAACAAACGTTTTCTAGACAGCATTTTACTGCCATCTGGATAAATTCAGAGCAGAATTCAACAAAATATTGTTTAGACATTAATCTTGTCGGGTTTCAGCGACTTTTTAACTGTTTACCGTCTCTGTTTAAGTTTTCTCTGATGCAGCATCTCTCTTTCTCCCCCGGGCTCGAAGAGGCTCACACACGCTCCGCGGTTACATAGCAACAGGAAGGCGGGACTTACTATTGCCAGATCGCCTCTGATTGGTCAGAGCGGACCTGCTGTTCTGCTCCTAAAGAGCCAATGAGACATCAAATATACAGTTCAGTGTCATTAATGATTCTCTGTTGATGAGGGAAATCACTCAACTGTATCACTACAGTTCACTCTGTCGTTTTATATGTGAGATTAGTGGGTTCCTAGGGCGGTCTGAAGCAAGTCACCACTCTTTTCCTGTTGTTCCTATCCTGTTATAACTCCGACCACTAGATGGTGCCTCCCAAATAGGGAAACACTGAAAATGATCATTCAAACTACCAGAACAATCCACATTTAACTTCCAAAGTGTGGCAACAGGGTAGTCAAAAACTGGACTCTGGAGTGTGTGTGAAGTTTAACTGTTGTATCTAAGACTTAGTCACATGTGTCTCCGTGAAACTGGTCCCAGGCGTGTGGTGGGGACGTCCAATTACCTCCTGAAGGTTTCTCTCTGAGCTTCAGCATCAGAGCTGGTCCTAGGTGTCGACCTGAGGAGGGACGAAGCTTCACTGCCTCCTGTTTGATCTCTTTCAGCAGAGGAAAGTAGAAATACAGCAACATGTCACGGGCAGCTTCATTGTAGTTTGACTTCCATCATACCTTCATTTTAATTGTTAATAATAATATAATATAATATAATAGTAATTCTGTCTGTTTTTCTTTCACGTTGATCTTATTTCAACATTTCAGTCCTCTCGGTTTCAACAGTAGGGAAATAAACTGATTTATCCTTCCTTAGAAACAGTTCACAGCACACACACAAACAACACTGTATATTATGCAACAAATTAATTTGGAAAGGGTCGGACTGGGACACAAAGTCAGGAGTCATACGGTCACCCAGGCCACTCCTACTTATATCCAAAACACATGCCGGCACACACACACACAGACATATTAAAACTGCACATCACATCATATACAGCAAACCAGATAAGCACACTGACAAATTTTAAATCCACCCTAACTCCTCATCAGCATCAGCATCGGCTTTGAAAATATCCACCAGTTCATAACAAATGCCTCATCCACTGCCTCCTTTACTTTTAGACGTTCCCTCCCTGCTCCTCCTCTTCTACTTTTTTCAGATCCATTGCTCCTCCTCTGTGAGTCCGGCTCTCTGCTGCTCGTCTTTAACTGACATTTTGACCAGTCACCTTTTCTCTGTGGATGGGTCCCAGTGCCAGGCAGGCCAATCAGCTACACCAATGTAGTGCACTGTGATATTTATAGAATAGAATTATTATTATTATCTTTTTTAATTTTATTTTTGACAGGCAGGCCACTTAGAGTCCAAGGCACCGGGAATTGTCCTGCCCTTCCTGTTGGCGGATGTGGAATGCTTCGACTTGATGACCAGGACTTGATGATAGTATTTCGTTGACCCAACAGTACATGAATTAGTACAGTACCAGTCTTCTCTGTCAGCTGACCTCAGTGGGAGTTGGTCTGTCTTATCTTCACTTTGCAGCAACAAACGTTTACTTATCAGCACAGAGTCTGGGTTCAGTCTGGTTCAGTCCGTCACTCCAGGAAGAAGCGGCTTTAACTGGACTGTGGTTTTTAGAGAAGATGAAGACATTTGTGGTTTTTGTGACAGTGCTCTACGGTGAGAAAAACTTTCATAAATGAACTACATACAGACTCTGGTTGTGTGAACCAAACTTAATTTGTGTGCACTTGAGAGAAGTGTTAAAGCAGAAGTAAGCAATATATTTGTGTTAATATAAGTCTTAAATAGTTATATCTTCCGACAGCAATCACTTACATAGAGTGTTTGGACCGAAACACGGGTCTGTCAGTCCCTCTGCTCTGCTCTGAGTCGAGGAGAAAACATTTATCGTATCCTACAGTTTTTATCCAATGAGGAGAGAGAACGGCATGCAGGGCTGTGTGTGCAGCCAAGGGACGCCGTGAATGTGGAGACGTAGAGACGAGGACTGTTATGGTGCGTTCAAGGAAACTCGTATTTTTCCGACCGTGAAGTCGTACCAGTTCGATCTGGTACGAGTTCACCGGTCGGAAGTTACGAGCAGTGTTGGGTATAGTTACTTTTGAAAGTAGTTAATTAAGTTACAACGTTACCATCAGTTAAAAGTAATCAGTTACGTTACTGCGTTACCTATGAAAAGTAACGCGTTAGAGTACTCATGCGTTACCAAAAATTAAAAGCCTTTTGCAGCGCCTCGCACATGCTGCAACTTAACAGACAGACACACAGCCTCTTTTAAATGCACTGAGTCCTGACGAATAGTCATCCAACCAAATTAACTCTACAGGATAACAATAACAGGAAAGACAGTCAGAAATATGCAACATAGCGTGTTTTTTTTTTTTTTTTGATCGCAGAACTGATCAAAATTCAGGAGTTGCCGTGAATCCCTCTCAGCGGCTTCACTGCTCGATCTGTCTGTCAGTTTGAATGGAGGACTCACGTGTGGAGAGGAGGGAGGCTGGCGAGACGTGAACGTCCTGCCTTGTGTGTAATAAAAGTTTTTTAAAAATGCGGTTAAATGTACTGGTATCACACTGCTGCTACGGCAGCTATGGAGTAGAGATCCAGGCTGGACCGGGGGAGAACTGAGCTGCCGCTCGCCAAGAGGGAGCTGCTGAAAGCAGCAAGCACTGAGAGCCGGCCCGGGCTGCTTGTTGCTGCTGGAGAAGCAGCTCCGTACGTGGAGCTGATTCATGTAAATGGGCCCTTAAATTGGATGTGGATTTTTTTTGCGGTCGATAGAAGCTTATCACCAACGCAGAGTGTTTTTACCGTTATGTTCTTGTCCTTTTCGCCGGCGAATTGAAACGCACACACACAGGCAACGTAGGTCAGCAGGACACAGACGCATCACAGCGCTGCGCCTCGGCTGACACATCCGCAGGTTGCACAGTAGTCTGTCTGACAAAAAGCAGGCTGCAGTCGGGATTTTCATTTCCTTATCCGGCGAAAAGTAACGGATTACTTTTAAAAAAAAATAACTAAGTTACTGATTGCTCAACTCACGAAACTAACGCGTTACGTTACACGTTACTTGAAAAAAGTAATTAAAGTACTCTAACGCGTTACTTTGTAACGCGTGTTGTGTAACGCGTTACCCACAACACTGGTTACGAGTGGCCGTTATAGTGACTTTCACCGGTAAAACAGGTCGGAAAAACACGAGTGGGTTGCCTGGAAGGCTACAAAGTCGTAAGTTGTGACTTGAAGCTGTAATTTACGATTTCAAAAGCCTGCCTGGAACGCAGCATTAGCGAAAACAACCGGACCACTTACTTCTGCTTTAAGTTTGGTTGCTTAAATCAGTAAAAATGCATACAGGTACATAGAGTATCAACAGCTTTGTGAGTCTTTGTGTCATTAGAGTTCAATGTTGATTTAATGTTTTGTTGTATTTTCAATTTTTCTTTTCTTTGTATATATAGAATAGAATAGAAACTTTATTGTCACTGTATCAGATACAACGAGATTGGAGATGCTACTCCTAGTGGTGCATAAACACAATGTATATACATAAATAGAATGAATTAATAAAAAAAAGCAGCAGTCATCTCATTCACACATCACACATATAAAACAATCATAGTCCACAGTGCAATTGGCATCAGCTGCCATACTACAGTGTATATTGTATTATGTTTCACAAAACAAATTTAGTTAAAGCATTTTTCTCACTGAATTTATATTTATAGGTGGAGATTATTTAGACTTTATGACAGGAATGTGTCTGATGATAGTATTTAATTGAACCAACAGGAAATAAATTAGTTGCTGGGCGTTGGTCTGTCTTCACATCCTGTGGAAATTGAAAGTAAACATTTGTCGCTGCAGACTCGATTTCAGTACGGTTATAAATGTTAGGAGGAAATGGCTTTAGTGGGACTGTTGTTTTTAGAGAAGTGGTTTGTGGTTTGTGGTGTTTGTGACGTTGCTGTACGGTGAGAAAAACTTCCATCTAACTCCATTAACTAACATTAATTAACTCCATGAACTACACACAGACTCTGGTTGTGAGCGCCATGTTGAGGATAGGTTATTATTATCACCATGACACCATGTCAGTTATATTGTGTCAGTTGTTGCGCTAATGCTAACTCTGTAATTCTTGCTGACAAGCTGTCAGGTGGACAGGATTGGTTCCTCAGGTCTGTGGTGTACGAGCAGGGGCGCCGACAAAAATAACATTGGGCCCCCCTGCACAGCTGTTATCACAACATCTGTAGGACCTAACTGACCTATTAAAAGCTTTTCATAGCTCCAGCTTTGAAGGCTTGCAAATGCCTTGCTTCTTGTGGTCCAATACCACCAGTACAATATATTGCCACTAGTGAGTTGTACATGCCACAGTCTGCAGTATGCAATTCACTATTTCATAACTGAAAAATTCAGGAGTAAAGGACCTCTGTGGGGGTGGGTCTGGGGGCATCACCCACTTTAGAAAAATGTAATATGTAAAATGTATTCTGGTGTACTCTGAGAAGAACATAAAGGGAAAAGACAACATTTGCTTCACTTAGGGCGCACTCACACTAGGGCCAGTTGATCCGTGCCGTGCTGAAGCCCGAATGCCCCCCCTCCCCTGTCCCCCGCTGGCCCGCACTCACACTACCTCGAACCCAAGTGTGCTCAAGCACGGTTGCCTCCGACACAAACGTCATCACGAGAGAACCTCGGCGGGGCAACTGCCTGGTCAGGGCAACCACCAGCACCTACGCCAGTGCCACGACCACAGTCCATGACTTCATCAAAGAGGGATGCGCCTGCAGGGCTACCAGGCGTGGCAGCTTCCTCCTGCAGAACAGTGGGTGGGGAAGGGGAGAGGAGGTTTCTAGACGGGCCCTCCAAGGGAAAAGCAACCGGCAGATTGTAGCGCCGCAGCCTGTCATAGTGGACGGTCTGCAGCGGGGGCTCCTCCCCGAATGGGCTACTAATCTGATAGGTGACTCCAACCTCATCATCCCTGTCCATTCGCCGTTGCACCAAGTAAGGTCCCTTCCAGTGGGGAGCCAGTTTACGGCGACTCTCTGTGGGGTCATTCAACCACACAAGGTCCCCAACCTCGTATGGTTCGTGCCTCAACCTGGCATCATAGAAAGTCTTTTGCCTTCTGCTTGCCACAATGTTGTTTTCCTTTGTCTGATCAAAAGCGGTGTCCAAGCGCCTGAGGAGAGAACTAGCAAAGTCCTCCGGGGACCCATCTACCGGCCTGCCTTGCATCAGCGGGCCCAGCACCACATCCACCGGCGTCCGGGCCTCCCTGCCGTGTGTGAGGAAGTAAGGCGTGAACCCGGTGCTGGAGTGTACACTGGTGTTGTATGCAAAGGCAACCTGCAACAAGAAAGAGTCCCACTCTCCCTCACATGACAAGAGTGTTTTAGCTAACTGGTCAATAAGTGTTCTATTAAACCTTTCTACCATCCCGTCAGACTTTGGATTGTATGGAGTGGTATGAGTTTTCTTTACCCCCAGCAGCCTGCACAAATGTTTCACCATCTCTGATTCAAACTGCCTCCCCATATCTGTGTGCAGCGTTTCCATCACACCATGTTCCAAAATGTAGTTCTGAAAGAGACACTCAGCCACCGTGGTGGCTTTTTGATCAGCGATGGCATACAGGTTAACAAACTTAGTGAAATAGTCCTCAACAACCAAAACATACCGGTTGCCCTTGGAAGTGACCGGCAACTCCAGTATGTCGGCTGCGACACGTTGGAAAGGTCTCTCTGCCTGTGAAGTCCTCATAGGGGCATGATGTCGAGGAACAGGGGACTTCCTCCTTTGACAGGCGTAACACTGATCACACCAAGCTTTAACATCACCATACATAGTGGGCCAATAACAAACACCCCGGGCACGTGCCAAGACCCGTTCATATGCAAGGTGAGCCGTCAAAGGTGTGCCATGCAGGTGTCTGAGGACCTCGGGGACCAAGACAGCAGGGACCACCACTTGTGTTGTTTGCCCCCCCTCAGACAGCCACACAACCCTGCACAACAGTCCATCAACGAAGGTCAGTCGGGGAAACTCGTGCCACAGTCTCTTTAAACCTCGACCAGCATCCTTCAGCCGTCGCGCTTCACTCCTCCGAACATGCCGCTCCAAAGCATCCACACGAGTACCGCTAGCCGCCGCTAACAGGGCCGACTGAAAAAAGTTCAGTAATTGCCGAAAGAGAAATTGCTCCAAAAGCCAGGACTCACTCCAATTACCGCTGCCACCAATGTAGCGTTCCGAAGTGTATGGGGCTTCTAAAGTCACTCTTTTCTGCTGACAAAAACTCACGAACATAATACTCTTTGGAGCTGAGCAACACACTCCGTTTATTTACCTTTCACACCCGTGAACTCTGAGACAATAACACTGTCGCCTCTCTCTGACGTCACAACCGCGCCCCACTCTCACAGTAGTGGTACTGGCTGTGTGTGGTTTGAAGGTTGTTTCAAATAATGTGGGTTTGAGTGAACATCTTTGATGATTAAATACATATTGCTGCTTAATATGTTTTATGTATGGCATTATTACAGTAGGCTAATGATTAGCCGCTAATCTTCCATTTGGACAGTGACAAATAAAACCTTGAAGCAAGAAGATTTTGTTGGAGAACTGACATTGATATACAGTAATGCAGTAACGGTTGTAAACCATTGTACGGTTTAGTTTTAATATTTTGCCGTTCAAAAGCAAGCTAAACAAAGTCTTTTCCATCATCTCTTCGTATAGCCTACCCTGCTAGAAAAACCAGCATGGAAATGCTGCTGGTCTATGCTGTTTGTTTGTTTTTAGCAGCAGCCAAAACCCACTTCTTTCTCAGGTCTTTCTTTCGGAAACTCGTGGAAATGCAAGTACGGCTGTTTTTGTCTAGAATTTGTACACTGAGGTACGCACATGGATGTATTATATTACGCAGCAGAAGCTTTTATTTTTGGATTCAGCCATTGTGCTTCCGCGACCGGAAGTAGTTTTACCCTGTAACGGAAACCGGAAGTACCTAAACCCGGAAGTCGTGAAATAGGCCTATCAGCGCTTCCAGATTTCAACCGGTAGTCATGGAGACATGACGCTCTCCAAGTTTGGTCCCGAGTGACAAAAAGCAGGTGTGAAAGCAACCGCACTAACTGAAAAAATGAAACAATGTATCATTTTAACATTTGGTGCGCACTGGGTGCGCACTAAACATGTGTGAACACCCTGAGAAGCACCGGTTAAGTAGGAGGCTGGTGGCTTGATGGATGGCAGCTGTGGAGCAGCACAGGAGCTCCTAATCTGAAAATCAAGCACAGAGAGAGACTAGGGGGCAGTTGGTGTGACAAGATGAAACATAATGTAAATATCCTGCGTAGTTCGCCTCCTCTGTGATCCTCTGATCAGAGCAGTGTCCCTAGCAACGGTGTGTTTTACTGCAAGGGATTTTGGGGCTGCTGTCAGTCAGGGGCCCTCGGAATTGTCCTAACCTTTCCCCCTGTACTGCACGGCTATGTGTGAGTCTGTGTTGGTGAGACTGTTTCACTGAAGCTCCAGGTCAAACACTCTTCATCAGAGTCTGAGGGCCTGTCCCAATATGCACACTCGATCACACTTACACACTTGGGCACTTGGCGTGCGCGTTCATGGGTTTAGTGTCAGTGCGCAAGTGTGTCCCATTTCTCCAACGACCGAAAGTGCAATGCGCTTGATTTGCACTTTACCCACACTTAAGGTAAGACCGCATCCGAGCGGTATTTGGCCAAGTATAAATCCCACAATGCACCACGGTGAAGTCCGCCGTCACCGGGAGCCACAAGTCACGTTCAGGAAATGCGATTGAATTACGTAATCTCAATAAAATGAAATTAACTTTCTATCTCATAATTATGACTTTTTAATGTCATATTTTATATTCATTATGCTCTGTTCATGTTTTTATTTTATGTTTAAAATGTTTATGTTTTCATTTTTCTTGTTTGTTTTATTTACCTACAGAGTTGGGCTTACACATTTATGATCTGAATCTTGCGCATAGAGACACTTTTGGAGTAGATGAGACTGTGATCCAGCAGTAGGTCTACTGTTGATTAAAACTGTTGTTGTGTGTCGTAGTTGTGCTAGTGTGCGCAATGGCACAGGCTGCACTTGTCAAGTGTGTCCCGATTGCTTTTAAATATCCCTCCACACGCTTGGCCACTTAGTACATGCTTGCACACTATATGCAAATATACGTTCCGCCAGCAAAACGTCACCAAAATGTGTGCGTAACCAAGCGCACTGAGCCAAGTGTGGAGAAATGGGACAGGCCCTGATTATCCTCTGGTTTCTGGCTCACCTCTGTCTGTGTCCTCAGTTTCCCAGCATGCCTCAGCTATGGAGACATATGAGGGGGTGGAGTCTGTCCTGCTGCCCTGTGAATTTTCTACGTTTTACCTGAAAGAGCCTTCAGTGGTGTGGAGCCGCTCCGACCTCCGTCCTTCAACCGTCCACCAGCGTCAGCCGGACGGAGACGAACTCAGAGACCAGAACCAGGACTACAGAGGACGGACGTCCATGAGGACTGACGCTCTGAGGACCGGAGACCTCAGCCTCACTCTGAGGAGACCCACCACCAGAGACAGTGGCAACTACACCTGCATCCTCAGAGAGAGCGGGCAAGAGGAGAGGCAGAGTCAAGTTACACTGCAGGTCAAAGGTCAGAGGACATGGACTCATCAGAAATGTGTTTTAATGTTTCACATTATTGTTTATAGTGATATTTTAATCTCATGTTGTTGTTTGTGTCGACTACAGAACGTCCTGTGGACCAGGACCTCGTTTTCTTTGGTGTCTGTTGTCTCCTGTTCTCACTGGTTTATGCTGCTCTGCTGATTTATGAAGTGTACAAATGGAAGAGGGACGAAGAAGGTAGGGTGTGTGTGTGTGTGTGTGTCACAGCTGTAGACTGAGGTCAGAGTTCAACTCTGCTGTGAATCGACCAGAAATATTGTTTTATTGTTTATTAATATTTGTTTGTGTCGTCTACAGAACGTCTTCCAGTTTGGAAGTTGCTTGCCATGGTTGCCATGGTTCTCCTGTTTGCAGCTGTTGCTGCTGTTTTCTTTGCCTTTCATTATGAAGTGCTTGAGAAACCAGGGGGTATGTAGTGTGTGTGTGTGTGTGTGTGCGCGTGCGCGCTGCTGTGATGAGACACATGACCAAGGCTTTGAGTCTCTGTTTGTTCTGGATCATTCAAGTCACTTCACTGTCGACTGACAACAACACTAACCTCTGATCTCATGTTGTTTGTGACAGATACAGAACCTGCTTTTGTCTGGGCCCTTGGTCTACTGGGTCTGCTGTTTATCCTGACTCTCCTGGGCAGTGGTGTTTTTGTTGGTCTCAGAATATATAAAGAAATGAAGAACAGAGGAGGTTTGTGTGTTTGTGAGTCACAGGTCAGAGGTCAGAGGTCAGAACAGAATTGAACTCACCTGTGAATAAATCAAAAATGTTGTTTTATTGTTTATTAAAGGTACAATATGTAAGAAATCTAAAGCAACTGGCTGTAAAATCGTCCTAATATGTAACAGAGACACAGGAATTATGTTCATATAACATACTGAACTCACCAACAACAATCCTACAGCCAAGATATTCGCATTCAAATTTTTTTTTTGCAGACCGCAAATCATGTTTATGTTTTGAATTTCTATGGTTGGCATGTGTCGCCATCCAGCGCTTTCTCCCAGTCACAGCCTCAGTGGCAATTCAGCCTCCGGGTTGCCAGTTAGCTTCCACTGAGCTGCAACTACGGCTGGGAGATAAAATGAGATAGTGAAAAAAAGATTGTTTTCTATTATCGGTTATTATGGTCATATTTCCTTGATATCACACGGTAGAAATAAGCGGCTTGTCTCTCTGCCGTTCAATACACAGCTTGCTGTTGTGAGTGTAATAGTTGTCTGCGTTGTGTTGTTTATTTGCAAGAAGGACCAACACTCTCTTAGCTTCAGGGCTGGACTTTTATTGCCTAACATGCACTAAGGCTCCTGTAGATGCGGATTTACAGTGTGTGTGTGTGTTTGTGTGTGTGTCTATGTCAGCGCTGCACACACAGACACACAGCGTCGGAGCAGTAATGTAACGATAACTTGCAGATCACCCGAGTGACGTGAACTCCGCTCGTAGTTACTGTGAGTCAGAGCAATAAAACAGTGAGGTTGTTGATGAATATTTAGCTTTTTACTCTGCTTTGAGACTTTGAGACTGACTGAGTGAGCAGAGCAGGTTAGCGCGTCGCTGTCTGGCAACCTGGAGTCTGGTGGGTAGGGGAGGGGGGACAACGCGCTGCTGTGTTTTGAATTTGACTGCAGCAACAATTTTGGCCACATTCTTACATATTGTACCTTTAATGTTTATCATGTTGTTGTTGATTGTGTCGACTACAGGACGTCATCAAGGCTGGGTCGTGGTTCTCCTGGTTCTCCTGGTTCTCCTGGTTCTCTTGTCTGCTGCTGCTGTTGTTGTTTTAAGTGTCGCTCTTTACAAAGGGATTAAGAACATGGAAGGTGTGTTTGTGTCCGTCCGTCCCTCTCTCCCTTCACTGATGTGGAGGCGACTTCAGTTCTGTGCAGGATCGTTGTTGTGCTTCTCCAGTGTCTGGTCTGGCTCCTGTGGTGGAGACCACAGTGATGGAGCAGTAGTAAAGCTGCAGGTGGAGGACCAGACTCCTGTGTGAACCCACCAGGTGTCAGCAGAGACTCTGCTCATCAGCACACTGACCTTCTTCAGAGAGAGGAAGCTCCTCCTGGTTCATCTTCTCCTCTGGTTTCCACCGATAGATATAGTATATACTGACTAGATGCCGCGTTCTGCTTCTCAGCATACGTCAATAGCGCCACCATCTTGGTCCGGGGTTCTGACCATAGACATAATATACGTCTGACAAGCAGTCAGACCAGGTCAGACCCTGTAGAACAAATTTCAGTGTATTTATGCATGTGGGTGTGTGTCTGAGTATCTAAGTGTATGTTTAATACATTAAAAAAAAAAATTATAAAAATTTTTCAAATTTTTTTTGTTGTTGTTGTATCATAAATAGATGTCTGACATTTATAATAAACCAAACAGCTTGAAAATCGGTTGAATATTCAGTGAGTTATGGCGATTTTAATGGTTGATAGACGTCTGCCTCTGTTGACTAGTGCAGTAAGTAGACACGGCTTCCCCCGGACCAAGATGGCGGCCGCGTTGACGCATTCCACTCAATAGAGTTGCCTGGGAACGCGGCATCTAGTCAGTATATATATCTATGGTTTCCACCTCCAGCTGCTCTTTCACTCTGATTGGCTGCAGCTCCTCACTTCCTCCTCCTCCTCAGCTGCTCCGTCCTGGACTGACGTCCTCGTGGTCTCGGTCCAGGACGTCTTGTGCACTTTACATTGAAGGTTGAACAATAGTGGATTTTTAAAGGCTGATGTAGTAACGATAGTTTGGAGCAGGAAAAAGCCGACAGCTGATTAATCAGCCGATATGAAAGAATTGACAAGTTTCTCACTGTCATCTGTTTGTTTTAAATGGGAGCAAAATTTTAAAAAATGAACATTATGTTGTATTGAGAAGAACTTCAAACAAGAAACTAAGACCATGAACTGATCAGGAAACATTTGTTAGAGTGATTTTCTAATAGACTTCTATACTAACTGACTCCATTATAGCACCAAAGGAGTCTCCCCCTAATGGTCATTTAAGAGAAAACAGGTTTAAGGCACTTTTGCATTGGCTTCACAGACATTAGACTATCAGCTGATGTTCCTGCCAATAACCACAGTTTATAATAAATCCCATCTGTGTCTCTGCTTAACTCTGTGGACGTGAGGACGTCACTGATCCATGTTCCTGTCTCTGTCCTCAGTGTCCTGGCATGGAGACACTGTGGAGGTCTACAGTGAGTGGTCTGTCCTGCTGCCCTGTGAGGACTCTCCTTTACCCAGAAACCCCACAGTGATGTGGAGCCGCCACGACCTCCGTCCTCCAACCGTCCACCAGAGAAACCAGCTGGGTGACGACCTCACAGACCAGAACCAGGTTTACCGCAGCAGAACGTCCATGAAGACTGAGGCTCTGACCACTGGAGACCTCAGTCTCACTCTGAGTGATCTCAGCCTCTCTGACAGCGGAAACTACACCTGCATCATCTCAGCGTTTGGAAATGAACGAACAGTGAGAGACATACAGCTGAAGGTCAAAGGTCAGCAACAGACATAGGGTTGCCACCCTGTGAAAAAAAGGGACACTCAACCAAATGTTTGGAGGGGGGGGGGGTATTCCAATTTTGTAAATGTACAGTATTTACATTCTACATTACTTTTTTTTTTTTTCATTTTGTTGTATTAAAGGGATAGTTCACCCAAAATTGAAATTTCACTCATTATCTACTCGTCAAATTTGGACGAACTGGGAAGAGGAGCTTCCGTTACAAAACAAGCTTGAAATATAGATTCATTTAATTTTTTGGGGGACAATTTCACATTTCGGGGCTTCAATACAAGACGGACATTACATACGAGCAGCATGGAGGTATTTGGATATTTTTTGGTGTGTCTTTTTGTTACGAAGACAGTTGGTATCCATTTGCAACCATTATATGGACATGCACTGCTACGCCGAGACCCCCTGTAACTCAGAGAAGCCACGGAGGACTCTGAAACTTCTCCCAGCCCTTAGTCGACATGAGAGTTAGTAGATAATGAGTGAAATTTCAATTTTGGGTGAATTATCCCTTTAACACAATTCAAATCTGCTTGAAATAGGCATAGGCATATATCCTATGTGCAGAGGCTGTTACATATGCACATGTCAAAGGTATATTGTGTAGGAATTACTCCCATCTAGCGTTGCGGTTGTATATCGCAAGAGACTCACTCGTATTTTTCATGCTGCATTCACGTGAAATTGGGCAGACCGCAGACGGACAACAGCTGCAACATGTAACGGCATAAACAAGCCTCTATGTAAACAAGTGGCCCGTCAGCACGAGGCAAAACAATACATGTGACGATATGTTGTCATGGCGATGTCGTATTGTTTACCTGACCCACTTTTTACCGGCTTTCTCTCGACTTCTGTGA
This sequence comes from Trachurus japonicus, assembly GCF_045865225.1. NCBI lineage: Eukaryota > Metazoa > Chordata > Actinopteri > Carangiformes > Carangidae > Trachurus > Trachurus japonicus. Next base: position 13,868,887 of record NC_140924.1, read on the forward strand.
CTAAAATGACATCCGGTTTGTTACCGACGGCCGTCTGCCCGACTGCAGGTGAATGCAGCATCAGTGTAACGCTCCATTCCTCCTCACTGCGTTACCGCGGTGACTTTTCACAGACGCCACCTCGACCTGAACCGACAGCTCCGGTGTCTCCGGTGAGTTTCCGTGGTTTCCTACCGTCACGCTGCCACTGAACGTAAAAACATGGCGACACAACATGTCAGCCACCACCGAGCTTACCCGCTCCATGTAGATATGAATGATATGAACGGCAAATTCAGAGCTGAAAGGAACACTTCAGTTTGTTGATGGGGGTAATTGTTGATGAATGAAAAACAGACTTTTGAATGAAATAATCGATTTTCGTGAATAGATAACAGGAGAAGTTACATAATGTCCCTTTAATGATTCCTCACAATAATTATTAAGAGTGATTTACCATGGTTAAACGCATGTACATCAAATTAAAATGCATCTGCACATAATAACCTAAAAATAATCTAATAATAAAAACACTGTGCTAACATTCAGACCAGTTCATTGAGAGACCAGCTGCACATTACGTTAGCCTACCACTGAGGAGCTTAGTCACTCCTCAGTTGCTAACCTCCTTACGTAGTCTGATTGGACAAGTTGATAGGCTTTGTTGTAATAATAATAATAATAATAATAGGCAATAATAATATAAAATCAGCCCAGTGTGATACGAGTAGAGTTTTTTTTTCATGTTGTCCGTTCATTATCAATCAAACAGGTGGTGAATGAGAAATCCGCAGCACTAGTCCAATGCGTCCGTGCAAGAGCGTAGAACAGCAATGGATAGAATGTGTTCTATAGATATACTATACTATGTTCTCTCTGCTTTGGAGGAGTTTCATGGTGACATGCTATAAACCAAATTAAGTTTTTTATATTTTCCCCATAAAATGGGACAAACTGTGTCCAGGGCGAGATTTATTTTTCCCCGCGACAGCTGATGAAAAAAGAGAACAATTCCGGGAAAAACAGGACGGGTGGCAACACTAAACACACACCAACACCTACAGTACAGGATACAGGTCAGAGGTCAAAGGTCAGAGCTGTAGATACAGGTCTGAGTCAGATCTGGTTGGAATTGGACCAGGTTCACAGAGGTCACGTAAAGGTCATGTTGTTGTTTATGTTCATCTCATCCACAGAAATGTTCTCTGTCGATGCTGAAGTCATCATTTTCCTTGGTCTCATGGTTCTACTGGCTGTTGTTCTTGTTGTCATCTTGTGCTTTGAAAAAGGTAGGATGTTTTTTGTGTGTGTGTGTGACACTACAGATCTTTTATTGTGAAAATCTTCCATTATTTGTTGAGAGGACAGACACCAGGAACAGCTGCACACAGTCATCCATTGTTTATTTTAACTTCCTGTTTCCTGTAGAGTTGAACTCTGGGTAAAATGAGTGAGGACTTCCTGTCCAGCTGTCTCTGCTGTGACGTCCTCTGTGTCCTGACCAAACCAAACACTGATCCTGAACAATAGTGATCAGTACTGATCAATATCATCAGCACCGTCCCAGACTTTTACTTTGACAGGATCAACTTTATTGATCCAAAGCAGCGTTGACAGATTCACAGACTGAGACACTTTGATGTGATGGATGTTTGTGTGTCAGTGTTTTGTTCTGAGGTTGGACATGAGTGTGAGACACTGAGGACGGACACAGGAGAAGTCTTCTTCTCTTCAGTGGACAGTTTTCATCCACATGTCAACATGACAGAGAAAAGACTGAGAGGAGACAAAACTAAACTCTGATCATGTCCAACACCTTCAACATCTGGTTTGACTTCCTCCATGTGTCCACTGTCCCTCTGGTCTGGTTCTGTCCTTCAGGTTTCTCTACAGCTCTGTGATGCTTCAGTAAAGAGATTAAAACCTGCTGCTGCTGCCTGATGACATCCACCTGTTGTCTCTCAGTCCAACAGGTGGAGGTGAAGGTGGAGGAGGGGGCGGAGTCTGTCCAGCTGCCCTTCAAGACCACAGCTGGTCTGTCTGAAGACGTCAGAGTGGAGTGGACGGATGGAGACAACAGCAAGGTCCATGTGTATGAGAGCGGTCCTAAAGGACAGGACCTGGTTTACAGAGGACGAGCAGAGATGAATGAAGACCTTCTGAGGACTGGAGACCTCAGTCTGACCCTGAAACATCCCACAGAGAGAGACGGAGGAGAATATACCTGCAGAGTCTACAACAAGGACGGAGACTTACTGAGAAGGACAGTAGTGACTCTCAAGATCAAAGGTCAGAGTTGTTTGTTTGTCTCTGGTTTTGCTTTTTGTCAAAGATAAAACAGTTGAAATCAGTAGATTCAGGTCAGAGATTAAAACCTGCTGCTGCTGCCTGATGACATCATCATGTGGTTTGTTGTCTCTCAGTCCAACAGGTGGAAGTGGAGGTGGAGGAGGGGGCGGAGTCTGTCCAGCTGCCCTTCAAGATCACAGCTGGTCTGTCTGAAGACGTCAGAGTGGAGTGGACGGACAGAGACAACAGGAAGGTCCATGTGTATGAGAACGGTCCTAAAGAACAGCACCAGGTTTACAGAGGACGAACAGAGATGAATGCAGACCTGCTGAGGACTGGAGACCTCAGTCTGACCCTGAAACACCCCACAGGGAGAGATGGAGGAGGATACACCTGCAGAGTCTACAACAAGGACGGAGACTTACTGAGAGAGACAGAAGTGACTCTCAAGGTCAAAGGTCAGAGTTGTTTGTTTGTCTCTGGTTTTGTTTTTTGTCAAAGATGAAACAGTTGAAATCAGTAGATTCAGGTTAGAGATTGAAACCTGCATGCTGCTGCTGCTGTCTGATGACATCATCATGTGGTTTGTTGTCTCTCAGGCCAACAGGTGGAGGTGAAGAAGGGGGCGGAGTCTGTCCAGCTGCCCTTCGAGACCACAGCTGTTCTGTCTGAAGACGTCAGAGTGGAGTGGACGGACAGAAACTACAGGAAGGTCCATGTGTATGAGAACGGTCCTAAAGGACAGGACCTGGTTTACAGAGGACGAACAGAGATGACTGGAGACCTGCTGAGGACTGGAGACCTCAGTCTGACCCTGAAACACCCCAGAGAGAGAGACAGAGGAGAATACATCTGCAGAGTCTACAACACGGATGGAGACGTACTGAGAGAGAAAACTGTGAATCTCATCGTGCCTTCACGCATTTAAGATGATAAGAGCGACACGATGAAGCTTCCATCGCGTGTATCGCTCGAAGTTTAAAAATTTGAACTTTTCAAGCGACATCGCGTGACGCTGTGCCATGTCATCCAATCACGTCACCTACATAGTTACCATAGTTACGGCAGATGCACATTTCATGATGCTGATCAACCAGTCTGATTGATTATTGAAGAATCTGACTTTGGACCAGAGAGAAAATGGAGGTGAAGGAGCTGATGGAGGATGGATGGAGACAGGAGGACGTTACTGAATCTACTGACTCAAAGTCTGCAGACTCAATATTGATGAGTATTGATCATCACAATTGATCAGTACCACACATGAAAAACAAGAGAAAAGTTGAAATATCATTGAAAAATACTTCTTCATTCTCCTGCTGAGGGACAAAGTTGCGTCATGGTGACGGCCAGTTCATGGACCACAGTGATGTTGACGTGCTAGCTAGCTTGTTCAGCCTGCAGCTAAAGGCTGGAGGTTGAGCTTCAGCTCTGGTGGAGCAAAAGTTTCAGATGTGAGTTGGTTCATAGAGTTCAGCTCAGATGTGTCCTGTAGAAACAACTCTGAAGTCCAAGACTGAAGGACACAGATCGGTTCATTTCAGCACGATGGCATCAGGGACTGTAGGTGATTTTAACTCTTTGACTGCCAGCCATTCTCACAGCAGCTTCCTCCAGCTTGCCAGGCATTTTCCAGCTTTTTGACTGATTTCCGTAGACCCACCATATATTATGTACTGTTACTACATACACATTCAACCCATCAAAGGAAAGATGAGGGTCTCTAGTTTCCAGCAAAAAAACCTGTTTGTTTCTATTTTGTTCCAGTCTTGTGAAATTGGCGGTTGAATATAGGTTAGTTTAGCCCAAAATGCCATTTTGGCACCAAAATCTTGAGAAAAAGAGGTTTTTGTGTCGGCTGTCATTTTCAGGTGAACCAGTACAATTGGCTCCTTTATATTTTGCTTTAGTGATGCCTCAACATCTGTACAGTTGTTCTCTTGTAAACAACAACTAAATCAACACTGACAAATGACTTTTGATGACAACAGACAAAATATTTAGCTACTGACACACACTACTGCAGCCCTTTTTCCTTCTTTTCTTTGAGTTACAACTTTTTCTTTTCTTTTTTTTAGTGTGTGTGCGTACGTGACGTGTGCGTGTGCATATGTGTGCGTGCGTGTGTGTGTGCATGCGTGTGTGTCTGTGTGCGCGCGCGCGGATCAGTTCGACAGGTTTTTGTAGCCGAAACACGGCGCTTTAGATCAGATCCAGCTTCCTCTGGTCAGCAGGCAGCGGTCTCACTCACGCTCTTTGTCTCACACACACATCTACACACACACACACACACACACAGCAGCTCTGGCTGACATGCCCCCTGAACCCACAGCCACAGACATGTGCGCTCACAACAGACACTCCCACCATCTTTAGCTCTCCTCTCGTCACGTTCGCCGGCGCCGTCCGTTCCTCATCCACACTAGATCGGGGATTTTCAAGCTGCTATCTGAGTGATTTCTCGCAAAATCTGGCGACTTTCCAAACGCTCTTGATGACTAACGACGAGCGATCAACGGGGCTGTTGTTACTAACGTTTGTGCTTTGTATCACGGAGCTGCACGGAGCTTCAACGAGCTGCCGAGCCGCCATGAGCCCCGCCGCCGCCCCCTAAGCTCTCACCGGCGGCCAGAGTGTCACGGAGCGACACTGCTGCAGTCAGAAACCCGCCCCGCTCCACGAGGGGGGAAAAACACGCTATATTTTTTATATCTCTCAATCCAAATGTGTTTTTCTGCACTTTATTTTGATGATACAAGTCTGATCTTCACAGAGGAGTAGGGCAAGACATTCAACATGGCGTTGCCATTAAAAAAACGCTAAGACGAGTTATCTCGTCTTTGGCAGACTACGCTTGGATTCGCTAAGACGAGATAACTCGTCTTTGGCAGTGAAAGAGTTAACCAGTGACGTTTAGCTCCCAGAAAGTGAATCTTTCATGCCCTGAGCTTGCCGCCACTCAGTGGCTCCGTTTTTTGTTGTTTTGGATTCTTGCTTTGGATTTTGGACTCTTGTTTTCTTTAGTTCCTGTATTATTTTGTTCTGTGTCCGTCAGATTTGTGTCTTGAGTTCCTGATTTACTTTGAAGTTCCTGCCTTGTCTTCCTGTGTTCTCCCGCCTGTTTGATTACCTCATGTGTCTCACCTGTGTCTGATTGCACCACCCATTGTCTCTTGTTGGTTCATTTGTGATTTGTCCTCGTGGTTCCATGGTGTGTTTGTTTCCTGTGTTCCTCCTGTCGTCCGGTAAAATAAAGCCTTTTGTTCATCCCTGAGAGTCTGCATTTGGGTCCTGCATGGGTCGTGTTTCTTCTAATTAATGTTGGGTTGTGGGTGTTAATGGGTGAAGAGCTGGAATGGGACTTTTTGTCTTCATCACTTCATGACTGTGCCGTAAACCTTTTAGATTCCCCTCGGCGTCAGGGGTTCAGGAAATCCACGGCTGTTTCCTTCCTTTTCCTGTAACAGCCTACTGCCTATAGACAGTTCATCCTCCGTCCTCTTATCGTTGCAGACAGACACTTAAAACAGCATAAGACCACGAGCTGTCACTTCAGCCTCCACATGAACTGCACTGCTGTGCAGAGACGGTCTTGAAAAGTGATCTCTCAAGACGTTATATTCACAAATTAAAGGTGATGAAACAAGATTTCCCCCCTCTCACCTGTCTGCCGATGCTCGTCATCCTGCTCCGACTTTTTGGTGATTTTCAGTGAAAGTCAGGCTGAGAAGGGGAGGGGTGTGGTGTGTGATTAATTATGTACAGAGACTGAATGGAGTCAATCAATCAACCACTGCAGGGAGGAAAGTCAACATTCACCGTGACAGAACCAAAAAACTAAAGCAGCAGCTCCATCCTGTCCTGAAACATGTCGCTGCTGCAGAGGAGGAGGAAACACAACAACTGTGCATCAATCACTACGTGCACAGATGTGTGATGACAGACTCAATGTGAATCAAGTGAGAGCTCTTTTTCCTTCTGTGATGAACCTCCAGTCATTCCGTGTGTTAGTTTACTTGGTAATTGACACCAAAAAAAGAAAAAAAGAAAAGAAGTGTTTGTCAACATCAGCAAACAAGTGTGGCAAGTGGAAAAGTGTTGAGTTTAGTCAGTGTCTTCCTGTCAGGTCTTGTGTCTTTTTCTGTCTTCCTTCCCTCACATCGGTGTTTGTCCCGTATAAACTGTAGATAAAGATGGACGTAGCATCCGTGAAGTCATCGCAGAGCTTCTGGAGAGCGGCTGTGAAGCTCAGAACAGACATTTCCACGATGCCACACATCACAGGTAGACCGATCAATTGGTGTGGTAAATTTACCACTGACAAGCCATTTTAGAGACACAAGTATTTGTTCTGACGTTACCACACTCAACAGGAAGAGGGCGCCATCACATGGGTACAGCCATACACTGCCCTGCAGGGAATAGGCTGATTGCGTACACCAGTCCAGAGATTTTTGAATACGCTTCACACATGTTCAGACTGATAGATGCCGATTCTTGCGTCAGATTTCTGGTGCACCCATTTTTTGAGGTATGCCCATTTTTCGCCGTACACACATTTTTTTGTTTGATAAATGAGAGACATTGCAACGGAAGGTCTGGGTAATTGTGTCCATTGTGTCGCTGAGATAATTCACATTTGAATGGGGCTCAAAATGAATGGCTGATTAATGGGCTATCGGCCTTTTCCTTCTCCAAAGTCGTTGTTACATTGACGGCCCAGCGTGAACCTCCTTTGCTGCCAGGTGTCCCTTATCCATGTGGACTCTGACCATCACTGCTGCTTTGGCAAAAAGATCAAGGCCGGATTCTTGGTGTCTGAAGTGAGAATCCTCCCGCAGGTTTTCACTCTAATCAAACACCACAGTGGCTGATTACACTCATTAGATCAACTTCATCTGGAGAACAGGGACGTCAGCAGCTGCGAGTCAGAACTGTGGGATTATACAAGAGCTGCAGAGCTTCTGAAGAGCTCCCGAAACTTTCTGTCACATTCTCACGTTGGCTCGTAGCGGCGTTTGATCTTTATCTGAGAGACTCATTAGGATGCGTTTGTTAGCAACTTTCTCACAGAACTGTGGGGTTTTGAGGTGCTGAGTTTCTAATCCGTCGTGATGGAAACATTGATGCTTTGTATGCCAGACACATTCATACAAAATACAAATCACAGTGTGTTGTGCTAATCAGCAAACTGAAGAGAGGCTGAAAAAAACACTGTTGTGTGTCCTGACAAACAGATGAGAACAGGACTACCTAACCCAAACCTCTGTCTCGACACTCAGACAATTTCAAAATAATGTCAACCAGCAAACTGTTTGAAATATTAATCATTAAATCAAATGTTTATTTATTTTAGTGTATAAAATATCACTTTATACAGTATTTACCTGTGTTGTCTGCAGAGGCGATTTTAGCGTCTGCTGGCGCCCGAAGCAAAAATCGTCAGGGGCCCTTCCAACCAGTGTTTATAACTAGTTAGTTAGCTGGTGACATGTCATCTTCATGATGGGCAGGTTTTGCTGTCTCTCGAGGTGGATGCTGAACTGATAGGACAAAAAAAACAAAAAAACACAGTTTTATTGATAACATATGCCATGCCCTCTAAAGATTCTTTATGACAATATACACTTACAGTTTTCATTGTCAGCACTTAGAGGGGGTACTTTAGCCTTCTGTTTTGCTGCTGTCAGAAACCTACAGTAAATAATAATCCTGAGGAGAGATAAGAGAGTGATTTTTAAATGTTTTCCTTGGGCATAGCTTTCATAGCACCAATAGCTTGTTAACTCTTACACTTTCATATTATTATAATAATAATACTCACTTCAATACTGTAATATAGCTTATTTATGTCACCCTGCTAGCTAACAAGTTAATAGTGTTACTTGCTGCCAAGGAGGCCAGCAGATAACGTTAAAGGAATAGTTCAACATTTTGGCAAAATGGCCCATTGCCATAATCGCTATAGTCATAGCAGTAGGTTCGTTACCTTTAATTGTTGGTGCAAGCTATTTTTAGAACGGCGGAGCGGAGCGGCGAGCTGCTCAGCGCTACGCTATGGAGGCTAACTTCTTGGTTTCCCTCATCAAACTCATCAAATACACAACCCAACAACTCCAAAACGCTGTCGTGGTCAAGTTGTGACCTGCACATTCACCACGCTATGACATAATAACAGAACGTTACAAGACGGAGCTGTTTTAGAGGTAAATTCATGCAAAACCGCTGATACGCGTTGCGTTCAGGGACAGTTTTTCAGCAAGCAGACTCTGTATTTACCCTGTATTTACCTTGAAAACGGCTCAGTTTCGTAACGTTCCATTATTATCTCATAGCGTGGTGATTGTGCAGGTCACAACTTGTCCACCAGAGCGTTTTGGAGTTGTTGGATTTTGTATTTGATGAGTTTGATGAGGGAAACCAAGAAATCCCATTAGCCTCCATAGCGTAGCTCTGATCAGCCTGCTGCTCCGCTCCGCCGTTCTAAAAATAGCTTACACCGACAAATAAAGGTAACGAACCTACTGCTATGACTATAGCGATTATGGCAATGGGCCAATTTGCCAAAATGTTGAACTATCCCTTTAAGTTAACCTTGCTCTCACCACTGATCTGAAGCTAACATTAGCAGCCATTCAAGTGTCTCCCTGTTTGACTATTAGCAATTGCTCAATAACAGCAGTTATTTACTGTTCACGTTATACTCGATCATCATTCAGCTCCACTTACCACCACTGTCTTGCATTCTTTTTACTTCAGCCTCTCTTTTTTCTTCTTGTCTTGCTCCCAGACGGACTCTTCTTTTTCCTTCGGCTTCATTTGAAGCTTCCAAATTGAAAACGTAGGTGCATCATACAGGTTAACGTTAGATGGGATCAGGAGAATGACATGGGCCAGACTTATGGGGGTTTCATACTGACATGTCATTGCAAATCGACGATATACGACGATACGGGGAGTGGGGTGCGGTCACTGCGGGTAGTGCATTTTGAGATATTTCTGTAGATAAAACAGGCCTCAGGGCCCCAAGCAGTTTGGCTTCAAATTTGGCTCAAACTTTCACTTTTTGGGGGTCAAAGGTCACAATAGCACAGGGATGGGACAGTTGTTGCATCTCTGGTTGAGGCAAAGTTTGAACTATAATAGTTCAATTTTGTTTGGTAGACAAATGTGAGGCAGTGGTACTGCTCTGTCAACCCTTTCCTGGGTCATATTGTCTCAGAGAGGTTTCTGTGAATGATGATAAAATGCTTGATGCCATTTATTTAAAGACTTCTTGCTCTAAAGTCCCCCAATGGTGTTCACACACAGAAGCTAAAACAAGACTATATGCATTTTCATATTTATATGAAGGTATATTTCTGAACGCACTGCTGTCGCATAACTACACAGTTTCCTGTTAAGTCCTTATAATCCCTGTGCCCGCTGTTCTCCTTCAAGCCTTTTCTCTTTTTTTATACGTTTCTTGGCTGTGTGCTCAGCAATCAAAAGTGTCTGCCCACTCGGCAGGGCCCATTGATTGCATCAGTACAGTAATCAGGCCTCATTCAGAAGAGAGCCTTCACCTGTTGGCCAGTTCTCAATAGCTAATAAAGAGGCCTTTGAGAGCTGTGAAACCCTCCTGCCCACCTTTAATCAGCCCGAGAGAATAATCACCATCAGTCACGATCTGCCTTCTCAGCTACTGTTTGTGATTCATCTGACTTTTAGCACAATCACTTTGTGTTTGACTTTTACAGGGACTCTGGTTCAGTCAACAATTGACAAAATATCTTTTATTAATGTTATTATATCACTCTTATTTTTAATAAATCCTTCAGCCTATCATTAAATAGTTTTATTTTCATATTGTTGTTCAATAAGCAACTCTAAGGTAACTATACTTTCCAACCTTTAAGTTACAGGAAACTAAAAAGGGGTTTATAAAGAGCGATTAGAAATAAACAGAAATAGTAGGCTACCCATTTTCAATAGTGCTCAATCACTGAGATTTATAGAATAAAAATGACCACACCCATTCTCTGGCTGGGGTGCGTCGGAGCCTAAAACCAAATGGCTGCTTTACTTGTAAACAAGCAGTAATTAAAAGGCACGTGCAATTTATATCTGTAACGGTACTCACGGTTCCATACAAGTCACAGGGAAAGTTGAGGGGAATCAGCGAAGGCCACCAGCTTACACACGGATCTCTCTCTCTCTCAAGTTGTCAAAATGTCCATCCTCTCCTGAATTAGATAAATGAACTAAATACCAAGTCCAAATACCATTTTATGTCGATTTAGCAATAGCTTGCATTGGCTAAATACATCAAGAGCAGAGTATGAGCTAAGCAAAAGAAATGCTAGGCTAAATGCTAACGGCTAGCCGCGGTTAGCAATACCAGTCCGTTTTACATTGAAACACTTAATTCACAGTTTTCAAAACAACTCACTGACTCATAATTACCTCCTTCTAGGTGGCAGCAGCTTCACACTTTAGGTATCCAGTCGTCAACCATTAAAATAAGAACATATTACTCTCCTACAAACTCAAACATCCACTCGGTAGCTATAGCTTGTCCCTCCTCTTTTCGCTCTGCCACAGCAGACACGCAGCTCCTCGCTAAGTCCCGCCCCCTCTACCTCAGACTGTTACGGGATTGGCTGAGAGCAATGGAAGCTTTAACACCTGCCAATGAGATGAAATGATTGACATCTTAAAATACAAAAGCTGTAAGCAACACATTCAACACAAGCCTGCACTGCACATAAACTATGCTATTTTTTTTAAATGAACTTCACTCTTTCTTTCATTTGAATTGTAAATAATAGAACTATAATAGAACAACATATTTATGTACAGAATATTTTTAAATATTTCGACACAAAATGAACTTTTTTATACAGCAAATATCCTATAACCAACAGAATAAATTAATTAGTTTAGCCAAGGCTATAACTGATAATAATGATTGATGTTTTGTTTTGTTTTGTTTTACCTGGTTGCGTGAATCTTTGTTGTTTTTATCTTATGTAGCCTACGTTGTTATTTATTTATTGTCTTGTAAAGCACTTTGTAACATTGTTTTGATAAAGTTGTATGGATGCTGGGGCGTTTAGTGTACAGTAGGTTCAAGGCGCCCCATGTGGCTACAGTCCTCACTGCGGGTGAGCGGTTTGAATCCTGTATCATCTAATAAAGGCACAAAAAGCCAAAAAATATATAAAAATATATAAGTTGTATGGATGGTACTGTATGTCTCACTCGCAGTGGTTCAATAAAAAAAAAAAGCTCTTCTCAAAAAAACATTGTTTTGTGCTTTATAAATAAAATGATTATTAATAGTAGTAGTAGTAGTAGCCTATTGTTATCTCTAGTTTTAGTCAATGGGAAACCACTTGAATGCACACAGTGTCTGCTGACTCATCGACCGAGTGGGTCCCACAAGGTGAAAACAGACTCAGAGCCTAAATGAGCTGCTGTTTTATGAGTAGCTTCCCTATTTAGCCGTCACCTTCTTCACCTCCTCTCAGCCCCCCCGTAGCACCACAGGCTGATGAAGCAGCACTGAGGATCTGCTGCTGCTGCTGGCTGGCTGGTATATCCATCCATGTTGGAGCGTGGGGGATCATACCCATCCTCAATTACATCCCATAAATGTCAGGCTGCCTCTTCAGGCCCCCGCCTCAGTTAGCGATCGGCCTCGAGGGGCCGGCCGCTCAGACGTGAGAGGAATCGGCCCGTCGCCATTTCCATGCACAAGTGTGAGCATTCATTAAGTGTGTCTTATCGAGGAGTGAGACAGAGAGCTGGCAGCCGACGGTCCTCCAAGGCAGAGCATGATAGAGCAATTAAAACGATAGTCAATTAGGCCACACTTGCTAATTGACTCATGATTAAATCCAGAGCTGATTAATAAAGTGAACGCAGCCCTCCTCCTCTCGGCCTTGGCGAGGGGGAGGTGTGATGGAGAGCTTCATGCGCTGATGTATGCAACCAAACACAAGAACATCTGGGTCTTTGTTTCCAGCTGTGTGCTGCATAGCTCAAGTGCAGCCATGAAAAAAACGCCTCCTTCATTTGTTTTTGTTTTTTTTCATCATTTCCCGTCCCTGCAATTACACAGTTTCACTGTCACACAGTAAAAAAGGACCATAATATTCAGCATCTGAGCAGTTTGGTTTTAGATTTGCTGCCAAAAAAAGAGATTATTTGCGCAGATGCTGAGACGTCTGTCTTCAAAGCGGCGCTGCAGTCCCTGCTGGTCAATTTATTAATCTCAAAACACTTTTAAGAGCCAAGGGAAAAAAAGAAAAGGAAAAAAAGGACAAACACATTTTCCACTTTACTTAGTCATAGTAGCATCTGTCTGTACAGCTTGGTCCAGATTTTTAAATATCTGTCTTGAGATTTGGACAAAGGACGTCATCATGTTTTAGATTGAAAAACAACATTTCTGTCTGAGTAGTTATCCTAACAAATATGTTATTCTTAAAACTATGAAGTGTTGAGATACAGGAATGTGGAGGTGATGCAATGAATAAGAAAACACAGTAATGACAAGAGATTATTTTTAAAATGTGACAGTTTTCAGTTGTTAAAATCTTTTCTTTTTCTCTTTTTTTTTAAACAGAGGACAATGCAGAGGACTAATTCTTCAAATGTAGCTATGAATTACTTTAAGTTTTGCTATCACTACAAAGCGATTATGTTGTTTTTGTCTTTGGGTTGGTTTTAACATGAAAGGAAATGAATAAGTTAATACGTGAAAGCTAATTGTGATGTAACATAAGTCTAATCACTCTCTGATATGTTGGTGGTCTATCAGGTGTCAGATGAGGATAAATCCATAAATTCAGTTACGCGAAAACGTCTTACTTTTTCCCAAATTTAGGCATCAAAAACATGAAGGTGTAATAAATCAGTTTGCATCAAATGTTTTTCTGTGCCATTTATGTAAGATTTTCAAACATTTTCTCAAAAAAATGTAAAAAGGAAACCTGAAACCACCTGTGAGGCCGACATCAAAAGAGCTAAATTAGAAAATGTGCCTTTTATGTAATCTGAATGAAGCCACAGGTGGAATAAAAGCTGCTTCTGTTTGATAAAAGGTTAAAATGGGAAAAGCAACTCATGACCTGGTTCCACTGTCTGTCGCCAGCTGGTTCACGGCACAAATCCTGGAGTTGTGTTGAAAAAAAGGTTTGTTTACCCAGTGTTTAATAATGTGATCCATTAATTAAACCTTTACTGTGAGCATTGTGATAAGTGGCCAAACAGGAAGAGGACACCCACAGCTGGTGGTGCAGTGGTGACTGGAACAAGCTGTTCAGTTCATCCCCCAGTCCAATTAAGGTGTTTAGCTACGCTTTAGCAGCACTGAAAGTGACACAGGTCGACTCTTTCACACCTGCTTCCCTTCATTTTCCAAAATAAACCTGAACCTCACACCACGTCCATGTCCAAAGACGATCACCTGTGGCTTGTTTTTGCCTCCTTGTGTGCTGCTGCTGATAACGGCTGCTATTTTATACGCCGGTAAAAGTGGAATGTCTGCACCTTTTTGTAGATGTTTGTCCTTAATATCGACGTTTCATGTTGTTGAACTGAGATTCACGTTGGTTGGCAGATGTCAGCCTCTCAGCAGAATCCACATCTCTGCTGCTGAACACCTTTACAGTAAACAGAACTGGAGAGATCATCTTGTTTTTCCACACATTCTTCTTGCTCATTCCAATCTGGTTCCTGTATTACCCACAATGCAAATTTGGGAAAAGTGGTTCCTCAAATGCCCCTCATATGGCCAGTTTAGTGCATGCTACTACCCCGTAGCTAACGTCTACCAAATGCTTGCATGTGAAACAGTCAGGGAACATCCAATAGACTGCTTTGGGGTTAAAGGTTACAGGTTCAGTGTTATCTTAAGGATAGGATTAGTGTAACAATAAGAGCTTGTCATTTGGGTCCTTGCTTGAAAATTCAGGTAAAGGTTAATGTCCTCCATCAACAAATGGAAGTGCAACAACCACTTCCACTTACCGCACTCTTATGGAGCCATTTTGGGGGCGCATGACGTCCGTCCGACTACCCATTTCTCCGACCATACATTTCTTTATTTTTGCGTCTATTAGTCCGACCTCCCATTTCTCCGACTTAAGTAGCCCTAACCCTTAACCTTACCCTAAACCTAACCTCAACACTGTAGAATGGGTAGTCGGAGAAATGAGCCGTCGGACTTATGGGCAGTCGGACTGATGTATGCTCCCCGCCATTTTGGTTCTTTAGGTTAGATTGGAGTATTGGGTTAAGGTTACGGAAATGGCTGCATTGAGAGCCGTCATTGTTGTCCAGGTCACTTCTAAGTGCGTGAAGGAATGTAAGTGCAACAACCACTTACACTTACTACACTGTTCTGGCGCCATTTGGGCTCCTTAGGGTTACGCAATTAGGGTTAGGCTTAGGGTTACAGATTTAGCTGCAATGAAAACAGCCATTATGGTCCAGGCCCCTTCCAAGTACATCAATGAATGGAAGTACAACAACCACTTACATTTACCACACTGTCATGACACCATTTTGGCTACTTTGGGTTAGGGAGTTGGGGTTAGGGTTACAGACCTAGGGTTAGGGTTACTTAATTGGCTGCATTGGTATTATGGTCCAGGTCCGTTCAAAGTACATCAACTAATCTAAAAGCCATAACCACTTCCACCTACCACACCATTATGGAGCCATTTTGGTTCATCATGGTTGTGGAATTAGGGGTAGGGGTACAGGATTGCCAACATTGAGAGTGACCATTGTGGTCCAGGTCCTTTATTCTTTCATCAAGTAATTGAAGTGTGACAACCACCTCGACTTTGTTCTCTTTTGTGGAGCTACTGTGGCTCCCTGCTTGCAAATTAGGGTTAGCGTTTCTCTAAGAAGCTTCCCTGTGATTCATGTAATAGAAGTAAAAAGTCACTACAATGACACAAAGACTGGAGTTATTCACAGATTTATTTATTTATCTATTTTTACCATTAACACATACTGTATCTGACATTTTGAGAGCTCAATGTAATATTTCAAATATGATGCATTTAAAAAGACAAATTCCTTTGGTGTGATGCTGTCAAATCCTTGTAGATGGGACTATGATTAAAAAAAAAAAAAAACTAGCATTGTGTTGAGCTAGAGGTCCCAGATATTTCCTGTTTGGGGCCTTTCTGGGAGCCGTCAGCCAGGTCGACCAACACCTGAACAGTTTGTGCAAGTCGGCTCAGGCCCTCGTCCTCCATGATGAGCTGAGGGGAACAAAGGGAGTCCTGGAAAGGCACAGAGAGAAGAGTGAGCAGATGCAGGAGAGTCCCTCAGGATTGGTTGTTGTGTTATAATAATAATGATGATCTGCAACAATCGAAACCTTACCACCAGCTCCGTTGCAGGATTAAGACAACCTTTTTTTCTTTTCTTTTTAGTAATAGTAGAGGTTGTTAAACTATTTGTTTCCAAAAGTTTGTTGTTTAGCAGTTAGTTAGTTTGTGAACCTTGGGGCATTATCAATGTTTCAATTGAAAAACGATCACACATGTTTTACTATATTACAATAGTCTTGTCATTTGAACAGAAGTGTAGCGTAGCTATAATGCTTATGGTAATGTTAGGAAGTCTCTGTATGTATTATAGTATGTATCTTTTGTTGGTCGCTGTTTATCACTTTTCACAATTCTTTGGCTTATGCCTTCATTTTTAACTGTACAGCACTTTGGTCAACTTGGGTTGTTTTTAAATGTGCTTTATACATAAACTTGATTGATTAACTCGATTGATTAAGCAATGAAGGAAAATAATGAAGTTAAATCTTGGTACTAAGAGCTGTAGCTAGAGCCAGGTTATCCCTTTCCATTTCCTGGCTTTATGCTAAGCTTGGCAAACCATGTCCTCGAACTCGGTCTCTTTTTCTAAATAGTCTGAAAACCCCCCTTTTAAGCTGTAATAGCAATTGCGACCACAGTTTCATGGTATTTTCATGGAAGTCCCCAAAAAGATTTAATTTATAATTCAAAAATGTCTTTTCGTGCCACCAAAGTGAACAGTCGTTTTGAGCCTCGGTTGAGTTTCACAAGGACTTTAACTGGTGACATTGCTGTACGGTGCAGAATTCAGATAAACACCATAACAAACAGTGTTGGTTGCTAGTGTGGAAGCATTGTTGATGTGTGAATGTAAAAGGACATCTCAGCGGTGAAGGAGTTAACACATTCTTCAGACATGCTCGGTGATATTCTGTAGCAGATCGTGTAATCTCAGAAACATCCACACAACATGTCAGATATTGGGAGCGTTTGTCGCCTCAAGGCTTGAATCGAAGAAAGCCATTAAATCAAACTTACTTCCACATTTCCCCTCGGAACGAGCAACAAGACGACAACATTAAAAAAACAAAAACACAACCACATACTCACTCACGGTATAAAACAGAGAGGTTGTGGTGTTTCATGGACTATTTCAGGCTAACATGATGCCAGTTTATTCTTATTCACCTGACTGGGTTCTTTAAACACTTCACTTGTGAAAATAAATACAAAACAGTGGTTGAATTAAATCTACGGTACGTAAAAAATAAATTAAATCTATGATAAAGTTAACAATTTCCCTGGTTTTCAGAAAATTGAGTTCAGTAATTGCTCTTAACTAATTTCATGGTTGAAAAGATGAAGCCCCATGAGCTTTTTCCTGAATGGGTAAGAAAAAACTGTACAAGTTTGATAAGAGATGGTGCTGCGCCACCTAGTGGACAACAGAGAGAATAACAGCTGTCAAGTGAGTTAGCACAGAGCTCATTATCAATGATCAACCTGGTCGTTCAGCAGATATTAAACTCAAAACTTTTAACTTTGACCTCCCAAATCTAATTAGTTCACTGTTGAGTATGAGTGAAGGTTGAAGGCGTGAATTGAAATGGACAAGCAACCTGAAAACAATATATTTATCTGCCTCTGATGAATTAAAACTAAATGATATATCAGCTACAACATTAAACCACCCAATAATAAAATTAATTTCAATTATAAAATACAAGAAACTACAGAAGAAAAATATGTTAAGCTGCTTGTAAAATATAATTTTGTTGTATCAGGTTTCAGTTTTTAATAAATTTGTAGTCATTTCTGTTGATTGATTGTCGATCGATGAGCTTCAGACTGCAACATAACAATGTCAAAGAAGCAAAGGAGTCTGAATACTTTCTGAATGAACTGTAGATAGTCCAACTTGTAGAGATCATTATTTCCTGAACCATTTGTTGAACACTGTGTTGTAAGAATATATCAGCAGAGCAGTTGAGTTGGAAACTTGTTAGTGGAGTACGTTGATTGATTGATTGATTGATTGATTGAAGGGAATCAAAGTCCTTTTGATTAACATACATTTGAAATGAATCAGATGTGAAAATAAAGCAGTGGTTTGACTGTAAATCTGATATTTAAGCCATGTAAATTGATCCTCTGAAGACCAGGAAATGCAACTGAAAGCTTCATAAAAAGCTAGTATGTGAATATTGACTTCAGTTTTGTTTTGTTTCTTGGAAGCAAAAGCAAGACAGCAAGCGAGCAGACAAACAGCACATGGTCCAAGTTTCATTTTTAATAATTTCTTTACAGCAGGAAGAAAAAAAACTTTACATATAGATTTATATAAACTCAAAAAGGATTCTTAATAATACAAGACTATCATATAAATATAAAACACAACAGTTTATTTCTGTTCTGCTAACATGTTTAAGAATATAGCTCGGTGTAAGCCAGTGAATGACTTACTGTGTGTGGCTTATCCAGTTTCATTTATAAAATATATATTTGAATTGAAACAGCATAAATTTCATCTGAACAGCAGGTGCGTAAAAAAAAGTCTGTCAGGGGGGTCGGGGTTTATTTTTGTTTTTTTTAAGAGGAGACTCACAATGGACATGAACTTGATGGTGGATAAGATAAACCTACAATTCGAACACTTTATTAATCAAGTAAATTAAGGTATAAAATGTATTTAAACCGACGATGTATAAAAAAAACATGAATATTTAAATTTGAAACATTCAAACAGGAAATACAAACGCATCTTTAGTGTTGCAGCATGCTAACCAGCTAGCCGCGGCCCCCATCCTGTCTAACAGTGAGTCACTGCTTCATTTATTATTATTATTATATTATTATTATTATTATTATTAGAAGTGGACGCCCAATCTTCCCGTTAATGTGCTGCCCCCTTGTGGTTAATAGTATGAATTTAACAGTTTTCTACGCATTGTCCCTTTAAAAGGTGGAAAAGAGAATCAGTCCAACTCAAGTGCTTTAGGAGTGGAGTTAGCTTCTCTCCGACCACAGCTACAACAACAAAGCCTATAATATTATTTTTAGATGATGTATTCATTTGATTTTTATTGATTTTTTTCCCCCATGAATAATTCATGTTGGTCTCCCAAGTTACTTTGACTTTCAGCTCAAAGTCTTAGTTTATTGTTTTCATTATTATTATTGGACGGAATTTTTTTTTTTTTTTCGAGGATTAGGAGGCTTGAAAAACTCACTGAACCGAAGAAAACAAACAAACACACTCGCTCGCTCATTGAGAATTAACCAGGTCGTCTTCGGCTCGGGTCGATGTGATCTAAAGACCTTTGAGAGGCTAAAGCAGTGAAGCTTTTAAGGTTTTCGTAGTGTACGACTGAAGATCAAGTCTGCTCCTAAAACTTCACATTTAAATGGCAGTATTCAGTTTTATAGCGCCACCGGTTGGTAAAACCAGAATTTCAATGGTTTTAATGGTTTCTGAGGATTGTGAGTTCTCGTTGGCATGCAAATGCGACTTCTTTTCATATTTTGTCATCGTCCAATTTGTCCCAAACTCTTTAACCCCCCTAATTTTGTCAGGAAAAAGTCCTAATTTTACACGAAGGAGTGTCGAACTTCCCCCTCTCCAACAGGCTCGAAGCTTTGATTGATTTTATACCTTAAACCCAATATTGGTCCAATAACGGCTGTAACCAGATCCCCACTCTGAAGAGCTGCAGACATTGACCTTCTGTGAGCGATAAGCTGAACACAGCATGTGGTCGAAACAGCAGAGGCCTTCACTCGATTATTCACCATTACCACATAAAACAGGTTTATTTTAGCTCCGAATGACTGAATATTGATTAACTCCAATTCACCTATATGTGTGTGTCTGTGTGTTGTTATTTAAAGTACACGCAAATGGACACACACATTGATTTTTGAAACTATATCGGCTGAGGCCTTTGCTGATTCAACCCCAAGAGGCAGAGAAGAAAACAAAAAACATAGAAGGAAATAAATAAAAAAGAAAAGCAAATAATTTAATAACCTGTTTACATTTATACAAACATGAAGTCGGCTGGTCAAAACAGACCAGAGACAACAAAAATACTTAAACACACACACACATACAGACACACACACACACACACACACACACACACACACAACCTCCTGGATCGGAGGGGTTTGTACCGTCAGTTTTTGGACACGTGAAGCCTTCAGGGTTTGTTTTTTTTTTTTAATGCAGCGACGCTGCCCCCTGCTGCTCACAGTTAGCATAGCACACACACACACACACAGAAACACACTGTAAGTGGTCGGTTGAGGCACTGTTATCATATCACTACAACATCCAGGCGCCATGGTAACTAACTAACCTGCGTCTCTCCCTCAAAGATAAAATAAAAAAATAAAAAATAATAAAAATAAAAACGTAACATTCACATTTCTCTTCAGCTTCTTCCTCAGACTGGAGTTTAATCTGTGGCACAGAGAGAGTGATATGATAATGATATCTGTGTGAAGTTTTACAAGTTTTTGTTTTTAAAGAGTTTTGTGGGGAAATGTGGAATTGGATATATATATTTATTTATTTTCGACTTTGCAGCTCATCTACAGGTGCATGCTGGGAAATATCAAACTCTCTCTGTGTCACGGAGCGAAGGCTAAAGCTAAAGCTAAGGCTGAGGCGTTTCACCGCTCTGCTCTCGTACAGTTCATCAGTGTAGTAGTGTTTCGAGACGTCAGAGTCCCGTGCACTTCCTCTATATAAGTACTTAGTGTTGCGTTTGTGTAGTGTTTGTGTGTAGTTTTGTGTTGTGTGTAGTGTTGTGTGTCCTCTAGGCGAGCAGGTAGCTGTACAGGACGTAGAGCAGGGCCATGGCGGCGAAGTAGAAGAAGAGGAAGTCTGTGGACAGCAGCGAGGACGACGGAGACGAGGCCGAGGAGCGGTGGCGGCGGAGGTCCTTGGCCCTCTCGCCGTCCCCACCCGCCTCCTCCTCCTCCTCCTCCTCCTCCACCTCCACCTCCACAGCGAGCAGGGCCGTCACACAGCGCAGCACAGCGGGCAGCTTACACAGAAGCACATCGGAGCACACACACATGTCCATCTGGACGACACAGACACACACACGCACAGACACACAGACACACGGGAGGAAATACATGTAAGTTACACAAAGAGTTACACAAAGCAGAGAGAGAGAGACAGAGAGAGCGTTGGACTGAAAACCTGAACCAGGATCAGTCCGAGCAACAACATCAGAGCTGAAAGCATAAACGAGGCTTTTCAAAATAAAAGCATACAAACATAGTGTCACCATGTGAAATTATAAGTTTACCAATCCTCTGTGTGTGAGTGTGAAACTTAATTTAGCATCAATTTCATACTATGAATAATAAGAAACTGCTACAGGAATGTGGGGAGGAGTTAAGTGTTGTCTTGTGTGATTCTAGTGAATCAATCATTGATATATCTCAAGGAAATTTAAATCGAATGCAACTGGACTTGGTTATTTGTCTAGGAAACACACCTACGTAGACATATAACCAAGTCCAGCTGCATTCGATTTAAATTTCCTTGATATAACTATGACCTGGACAAATGAGAATATCCACAGGCTTAATCATTGATATAGTGATCATAGACCTGATCCATTATTAATTAATATAAGTGTGATTTTTTTTTTTTACCTCAGGGACTCCCAGTTTACGACAGGCAGTGATGAAGTTCTCCACGTTCAGTCGACACTTTGCTGAGCTCAGTTTTGGCTGAAATGAAACAGGAAACAGGTGATTTAACGTGACTGAGACCAGACCAGACCGGACTGGACCGGACTGAGGACGCATCCCAGATATTCACTAACATGTAGTGAGCTAATGCAGAATGGATGAGATGGTCCTGAGGAAGTAGAAATATCTTCATCTATAAATATCTATATCTAATATATATCTGTAATCATTTATAATATCTATATATTCATCCATAAAAAATCTACAACTCGAAATATCTATAATCTATGACTATCTTCATCTAAATATACAGCTTCATCAATAAATATCAATATTTCTAAATATGTTTAATATCTATATCTATAAATATCTATATATTCACCTATAAACACCTATATCTATATATTCATCCATAAATATCCATATCTTCATCTATGAATATAAATATCTACATTTTCATCAATAAATATCTATATTTTTTAAATATCTTTAATATCTTTATCTATATCTATAATATCCATCCATAAATATCTACAACTCGAAATATCTATAACTTTATCTATAAATATCTGCATTTCTAAATATCTATATCTTTATCTATAAATCTAAAATATCTATATCTTCATCTATAAATATAAAAATCTATATCTTCATCTATAAATTTCTATATTTCTAAGTATCTATAATATCTTTATCTTCATTCATAAATATCTACATCTCAAAATATCTATAATATCTATATCTACAATTATCTATATCTTCATCTATAAATATCTATCTACCATCTATAAATGTATCTCTGTCTCTGTCTCTGCACTGCAGCAGTAAAACTTAAGTGTGTGTTAACTTGTATAATTCTGTATTAATCTGTCTCTGAAAACCAAACCTCAGGTGTTAACCCTCCTCCTCCTCCTCCTCCTCCTCCTCCTCCTCCTCCTCCTCCTCCTCCTCCTCCTCCTCCTCCTCCTCCTCACTCCGTCACACTCACCACTGCTGGGGACGGGATGTGGATGATTGACACGGAGCGCGGTCGGATGTGGTTGACCAGCTGACAGAGGACGGTGCCGTTGGACAAGGCCTCGCCGAGGTCGTCGGGCAGCGTGACCTTCAGCCGGGACTCCAGCGTCTGGGAGAGGACGGAGACGGAGTCACACAAAACAAACTAACTTCTTCTTAACTATAGAAACAAACTAAAGTGAAACCATCTTATAAATGTGTGTGTTACCTTCCGTAGTTGTGTGATTTCCGGTCTCTCCTCTTTAGGCGAACGCAGCGTCGTCCGAGATTCACTTCTACCAGACTCACCCAGAGTGAAGACCGCTAAACACACATACACATTTCATTTTGATTTATTCCATTCATGGTTTACATACTTCACATGGTTGCACATATTTACATCATGTACACATAGTCACCATAAATGAAAAGGAGCAGGATGAAGAAAAAGGTATAGTACCTGCCCCTCTCTGTTGTTATAATTGCATTGGCTTAGTATCAACACCAATATTATACTCTATTTCAAAAAATTAAAGATGATGAAACATATAATAATAACAAGAAAACAAACAAGCAAAATAGCAGTGGACACCACTCGTCTATCTATCTTTTCTTTTCTTTTTTTTACATTTTCTTTAACTGAGATATACTTGAACAACTTTTCAGTTCCTTGCTTTGTGAATGCCATAGTTTGAATGCCATGAAGCTGAGCGCTGAGTGAAGGTCTAAAGTGTGTGTGTGTGTGTGTTTGTGTTTTGTGCCGTTTGTACCTGTGGGTTTGACGTTGCTGCGGGACGAGGCGCGGAACAGGAAGCTGTTTGGTTTCTGGGCCTGGCCGGATGAGGGAGGAGGAGACGTCTTCGGAGACGACGGGACGTCTGCGTGAAAACATTACAGACGACAGCGTTACAGATGTGTCAGACAGATGTTCACACTGTAGTTCAAAGTTTCACTGTTAAAAGTTCAAATATCTTCCGTCAAACTGAAGAACAAACTGTGACGTCGGCAGAGAAAAGACGACTGGTCGGTTCTGTTACAGTTTATTACTAAGAGCTCATTTATTATTAAAGAACAAGGAGAAGAAGAAAAGAGGGAGAAGAAAAAGTAACTAGTAGGAAGAGGAGAAGCAAGAAGATGAAGAAGGAAGAGAAGAAAAAGAGGAAGAAGTAGTAGGAAGTAGGAGAAGGAGAAACAAGAAGATAAAGAAGAAATAGAATAAGAAAAGAAGAAAAAGTAAGAAGTAGGAGGTGAAGAAGATGTAGGAGAAGAAGGAGGAGGACGAGAGGCAAGAAGATGAAGAAGAAAAAGAGGAAGAAAAGCAGAAGAATAAGACAAAGCAGTAAGAAGTAGGAGGAGAAGATGTAGGAGAAGGAGAAGCAAGAAGACGAAGAAGAAAGAGAAGGAGAAGAAGTTAGAAGTAGAAGAACGACCTTCGTCCATATTTGTCATTTTAATTTTCACACTGCGACTCCTCTGAGAAATCAAACTACACAAGAAACCTGATGATGCACACGTTCGGTGACAACTATAAAGATATAAATAAAGTTTCTTCTGACAGATTCAAGTTGAAATTAAACGTGTTGAAAAGTCATTTTCATTATTAGTCTTTTTTGTGTTTGAAGATCCAACAAAATCATCTGTAGTCCCTCAAATTAAAATTTTTAATAGTTTCTGTGTGCGTGCATGTGTGTCTGACTTGGGTGTGTGTGTGGTGTGTGTGTGTGTGTGTACCTATTCTGCTGCTGGATCGTTGTAGCAGCACCGACGGAGATCTTGAGTTCATCTGGTCGGCGCTCTGACAAAATAAAATAAAATAAAATAAAATAAAAAAAGAAGCTCAGAGTTACAACAACAGCAGCAACAGTGAATCAGTCCAGATGTGGAGACTGTGTGATACTCACCGCACATCGCTGCCTCAGGCCGGAGCTGCAGCTGTTCTCTGGAGAGCCGCCACTAGGGGGCGACACACACCGACAGTTTATTAACCAGACGACGCCCACACACACACACACACACCCTGCTGCTTCTTCACTTTAAACTCAAGTGTGTGTGTGTTTGTGTGTGTATTTGTGTGTGTGTGTGTGTGTGCTCTACTTACGCCGAGACACTTCCTGTCTGTGGTGTCGCTGTCACATGACTTCCTGTTTTGGTCGATGACTTCAGCAAACTGCACATTTAGAGATTTGACAGGGAGAGCGTGTGATTGGAGGAGGAGGATGAGAAAACTTTTCAAAATGTTTCTGTGTGTGTTTGTGTGTGTTTGTGTTTGTTTTCAGGTTCAGGTTTATTCATTTAGCAAACGTTTATATTCAATGGTGCACGGAGGGAACAAAGCCGATTGGCTTCAGTTCCTTATTTCTATGGCTAACAGATAAACATAGAGAAAAAAGGTGATAAAGTACATACATAATCAACGTTGTATGAGCAAAATGAGAAAAACGAAGAGATAAAGAACAACGTGATCAGTAACAAATGGAGACAATGGAAATAAGGTACAAAAAAATCCATAGATTGAAATCATAAAAAGACAGAGTAAGGATGTGGGATATGGAGAGAGCGGGAAATTCAAGAAAAGTTAAGATGTATTTAGCTGCTTTTTAAAGAGTGAATAGGAAGTTAAAACATAGGACCTCTATCCACAAGTTTCCGAACATCATCTATGGTCAAAACCAGAAGCCGGTTTTGCCGGTTTGGTGGAATTGTACTTCTACGTTTCCATGGTTTTCAGTCGTTGTCATAGTTGCGGTAAACGCATGGATCTATTAACGCTGGCTTTTAACACGGATGTCGATGTGTGTGATATCCACTGTTAAAAGCTGGTGTGATGATCCATGCGTTTTACAGATTTTCATTGAAAAAAAAATAAAAAAATCCATGCATTTACCGCGACTACTGAAACCATGGAAACGCAAACATAAAATTCCACCGGAAGAGCAAAGCCGGCTTACGTTTTTGACATTCAGAAAAAGGTGGATAGGACATATTAAACTGATGGTGTGATGTGCGGGTAAAAGGTAAATATAGAGTAAGATCAGGATCAGGAGTATGTACATTATGAGTGAAGGTAAAGACATTTTGAAAAGTGACAGGAGGGAGATCTTGGTTCCTGTAAATAAACTTGTGAATAAACAAACAAATCTGATAGTTATTCAGTTTGTGAACTGGTAGAAGAGAATACTTTGTAAATAGTGTGTCTGTGTGTGTGTGTTTACCTGGCCTTCTCCCTCTGCTGCTGCTGACGCTCCCTCTCCTGCCAGATGGACAAGGTGCCCGGCCTCTTCCTCTCCTCCAGCGTCGGGCTGGAGGGCGACAGCGGCGACGGGGAGGTCGACCGCGGGGGAACGACGTCCACGTGGAGGCTGGACCTGCACGGACAGAGAGACGAGACGGAGAAAAGACAGGATGAATAAGATTAAAGGAGATTTTTCAAACCAAAATATCAAATGTATTGCAGATTAGTACGACGGAGTATTAGGGCCACAGTGACAAATAAAAAAATCACAAACTTCTCGTAATGTTATGACTTTTTTCTCGTAGGAAATGTACGACTTTATTCTCGTAAATTTACGACTTTATTCTCAAAGTCTGTGTTTTTTGTTTTTTTTTCACAATGTGGCCCTAATACTCTGTCGTAGATTAGAAATGCATCAAGAAATGTGTTCTTGCTTTTGTTGGTTTTATCTCACTTTGTAACATTGTTCACTTTATAAATTGTATTATTATTTACTCAGCCTTTAATGGTTTAATATAATATTAATAATATAACTGGACTGTATCTAATCAGTCTAAGCTCATTATATTGTGGTTCTAACATGAGCTCCATTAAGACACAGCAATAATAATGAGAACAAATTATTAACACAAAAAGCACAATTACCATTTTTATCAAAAAGAAACAAAAGTACATTCACTCATCTGTCTTCTTTGCTTTTTGTTTAATTGTTTCATACTCGCTGCTCTATCTCTGTTTTTCTTATTATGGTCTTTAGAGCAGCTCAAACACATCACAACAATCTGAGTGCATCCAAAAATACTGGTGAGAATACATCTAGGTTTAATAATAACCAATAAAAACACTCCACATAAAGTGAATCTAATGAGGTTTAAACTAATTTCTGAAGTCTGGTTTGTGTTAATAAAAAGTCTTTCACAGCTTCTGGTTTGTGTTTGTTGACTTTCCATTTTCAGTGTGTGTGTGTGTGTGTGTGTGTGTGTGTGTGTGTGTGTGTGTGTGTGTGGACTCTATTTTTAATCTGGCAGAGGAAACATCGGAGGTCGAGATCGGCAACATCCGTTTGTTTGGAACAAAACTGGAAGCCAAGGCTCGTCGTCAGGGGAAACGGACGCGTGGTCGGGTTACTAAATCTAAATCATGTACAAGTGTGAGAGGATTAATGAGGCTTTTTTTTTCAATCAATGTGAGAATAATAGTTAATAATAAAAAGCTGCTTGTTGTTGCTCCACAGGCTGAAAAACAAAACAAAAAGCAGTCTGGTCTGTCTGAAGAAATGTGCATTGTGATAAAAAGTCGCACAACAACACAACTAACGACTGCAAAGTGCAGGAATAAAGATGGACGACACCTTTATGCAACAGTTTAAAATCGACTTTATCATGTGTGAGTCAGTGTGAACCATCCACACACACACACAGGCAGCATGAAGAGTGTAAAGTAATGGGAACGGCAGAGTATTGACTTTTCCCAGCTCTTCAAACAGCCAGTGAAGTGACCTTGTGTAAAAAACGAGGGCGGAAAAAGAGAGAAAAAGTGATAAAACCTGAGTCCACAGTCCGACTGCTGGATTACAATGGAGCGACTGTCAGGGGATCAGAGCAGAGATATGTAAATGTCTTCACATTTACTGGAACAACTTGGCACCGGAGACGTAAACACATCAGAGCTCGAGCTGAAACGGAGGTCAAGTCCTGTTTTTTGTTTTGTTTTTTAATTCCTTCCTTCTCGTACCTCCTACATCAGATCGACACCTTCACTCCTCCAAACACCTGCTGCTGCTGCCGCCACCAGAACATCCCACTTCCTCCTCGTTTCTCCTGGA
This sequence comes from Trachurus japonicus, assembly GCF_045865225.1. Classification (NCBI taxonomy): domain Eukaryota; kingdom Metazoa; phylum Chordata; class Actinopteri; order Carangiformes; family Carangidae; genus Trachurus; species Trachurus japonicus. The sequence continues at coordinate 13,896,236 of NC_140924.1, forward strand.
GGTTTCGGCCTCCTCAGCCATCTGGGAGTTTAGGTGTCGATGTTCATGTTTTTTTAGCTTTTTAAGCCGATATTTTTGTGTAATGCAAATGATTTGGCCTTTTATCTCCAAAACCCTTTGGCTGGGAGACGATGCAGGTAATGAAGACGGTGCAACCAAAGGCAGAGGTACGCAAGACGTTAACAACCAACAGCATGAGTCCAGAACGTCCCTAAGGACAGAAAAAGATGGCCGACTTCACGACTTCTTACTCGAGCTGCATCGTTGACCCAAAGGCTCGTCCTTCTACCTGAACTGGCCGACTGGATCTAATAGCCGATCCGACCGTCCTCTTGGATAGAAAAGGTTTGATGTGGACTTTGCAGGTCAAGGTCGTCCAATGGAGGTTTGATCAGAGGCTTCGTCACCAGAACCACCAACAAACAGGTCTGGACCCATTGTGACACCCAACGACATCAAGCTACACAACCCGAACCCAACCAGTCTCTAGAACTGAAGACGCCTTTTGGATGAAACGTCTTCAATTCAGCACTCAAAGCGGGATAGTTCAACATTTTGGCAAATTGGCCCATTGCTATAATCCCTATAGTTTTAGGAGTAGGTTTGTTACCTTTAATTGTCGGTGCAAGATATTTTTAGAACGGCGGAGCAGAGCCGTGAGCTGCTCAGAGCTACGCTACGGAGGCTAATGGGATTTCTTGGTTTCCCTCATCAAACTCATCAAATACACAATCCAACAACTCCAAAACGCTCTGGTGGACAAGTTGTGACCTGCACATTCACCACGCTATGAGATAATAACAGAACGTTACCAGACAGAGTTGTTTTAGAGGGAAATGCAGAGACTGCTTGCTGAAAAACTGCCACCGAATTCATGCAAAATCGCTAATTTACCTCTAAAACGACTCTGTCTCGTAACGTTCAGTTATTATCTCATAGCGTGGTGAATGTGCAGGTCACAACTTTATCTACAAATATCTTCATCTACTGTATAAATATCTATATACTTCTAAAACGTCCAGTTGGAGCCGTTTAATCAGTCGAAACCAATCAATCGGTTGAACACACCTGTAGTGATGAACCTGTCAGACTTCCTTCTAACATCCAGCGCTGAGCAACACTTTGCACTGATAAACTCGTTTTGTTTTGTTGTTCTATGAACCTGTTTTACTGCTTCACCATATAAACTCACTTCAGTTGATCATCGGTTCTGTTCTTACCTGTGTATCGTTGAGTCCTGGTTTGGCGGTGATGAAGATTTCTCCTTCTCATCCTGTTGAAAAAAAGAATCAAAGACACAATCAGTGACTTCTCTTGTTGCGAGATAACGACACGGTTGTAGATCGGCCGGTGAGCGGTCGGTACCAGAGGAGGCGCTGATAGAGGAGGCGTGGGCGGGTCCGTCCTCATCTCCTCCTCCTCTTCCTCCGTCACAATACTGTCGATGAACTCGAGCTGCTCGACCTCTCCGTTCACTGAGAGCAGGAAGAGGAAGAGGAGGAGGAGGAGAGATGTTTCACTTTCTCTGATTGACATATAAACTCCTTAATGAACACAGTTTACCGACACCTGTCTCACCTTTGTTCCCCTCCAGAGGAGATCCGGCCTCCTCCTCCTCCTCCTCCTCCAGGTTCCTCTGGTCTCTGCCGACCTCGGCCATGCGGAGCGACCGCTCAGAGAAGTCGTCGGCCGACTGGAGGCACAGAAACACACACACACACATCCTGTTAAAACTGTGGTGTGTTCGAGTCTCATGCTTTTTCATTCTGACAGTTTATTCGCTCCAGCTTCAAATTAATGCATTTGGTACTTTTAGCATCTTTTTGGTTTGTGAAACTTTAAATATGTTGGAAAATCAAGACCCGTGACCTCAGATTTAATCTACAAAGTTACCAGGTTGTTTAACTTCACTTCTCTCTTTGTTTTAATATATATTTAATATATATTATATTATAGCTCCATTTATTTGTTGCTAGAAGGCAGAAAGTCTGTAGCTGCAGCTTAATTTGGTTGATGAACAGAGATATTGTGTAATTCAATTAGGTTCGGACAGTAATTAAATTAAATTAAAAAATAAAATAATTATATTGAAATATATTAAGGCATAAAAATAAAATAACAATACTTCAATAAAATAAAATAAAATAAAGAAGAATCAGATTAAATGATATAAAATGACATGAAATACAAAATAAAATAAAACAAAATAATAAAATAGAACAAAAGAATATAATATAAAACAAAAAAATTGAAAAATAAAAATTGAAAAATAAAGATGTCCGACACTTCATCAGTGTCAGTGTCTACATATATTCTGTTGTCGTAGGTTTGGACAGTATTGAGGTTTAGTTTAGGAGAAGTGATGATTTCCTGTCGTAACAACATTAAAAACTTGTAACTTTTATATCTCAAATGTGGCATGAGTGTATTTTTGTGTGTATTTTCATGTGTGTTTGTTGTTGTTGTTGTACCTCATTCCCGGACCACCTCTTGCTGCCGCTGTCCACGCTGTTGAAGCCAGAGTCCAGTCCTCCAAACTGACCTGTGAACAGCTCCTGGTCCGACAGGCTGCACAGAAACAAGCAGAGAACAGTTTAAAACACACACACACACACACACACACACACACACACACACACACACACACACAGCAGCAGCTTTGTCACACACAGGGGGTCGTTAGTCTGAAGTTCAGCGGCGTGTTGTGTTTTTCTTCCTCTGCCACATTTCCGTCCTCGGCTCTGTGTGTTTAATGAGAACAAACTAACAAGAGGCTTCATTCAGCCTCATGAATGTTTAACAGACTCGGCTTCCTCCGAGTTCAGACGTCACCACCTCACTTCTCCTCCGGTAAAACAATACGTTGTGTGGGTGAAAACACGCCAGCGATCCTTTAATATTCAGCTGCAGGAGCTGCCGCCGTCCGTAAACAACACTTACTCACTGCTCCCTGCTTTTATTTTGACAGATTAGGACGTTAGGTGGTGTAGATAGACTGATCGACAGGGCAATGTTGGAATATAATGAGGATAAAGTTGTAGTTTTAGGGACTATGGTGTTTTAAAGCCCCAGTATGTCACTTATTTGGCTTTTAATTAGCAAAAATTTAATATTTCTTTCATAAATACGTATTTCACTGAAGTCGAATCACACCCGCATACAAATGAAAGCTTTCTCATACGTTAGAATGAGTTGTTACAAGTCGTTACAAATACATAAGTGGGCGACGCACCGAACCGAGGCGGCCATGTTGAATCGCCATTTTTTACGTTGAGTGGTAGCGTGACCGTAGGTAACCACGGAAACTCAGCGGAGCTGTGGGCTCGGCCTGTTAAAACTGTCACCACTGTGTAGTGTGAGGAAGGACGGAGGCACTGGTGTTGCATTCAGGTGCAGTCAGGCAGACGGCCGTCGGCAAACCAACCGGATGTCATTTTACTCGACGAGAGAAAGCCGGTAAAACGTGGGTCGGGTAAACAATACGACATCACCATGACAACATATTGTCACGCCTGTATTGTTTTGCCTCGTGCTGGCGGACCACTTGTTTACATAGACGCTTGTTTATCCTGTTACATGCAGCGTCTGTTGTCTGTCTGACATCTGCCCGATTTCACGTGAATGCAACATCAAGAATACGTTCAGATATGCGCACCGCTAGATGGGGGGAATTCCTACATATTATACCTTTAAAGGTGAAATTTCATAAGTTCTGTCAATGCCAGAGCATTTTTACTGGTTGCTTGACGTATTATATGAAAATATTGAGGCTTTTATTTTGAAAAACGTGGCCCTAACACTGTGTTGTGCTGCTCACCAGCTGTTGAAGCCCGTGGGCCTCAGGTGTCTCTCCAGCTCCTCCTGGCTCCTCTTGCAGGCCTCCATGTTGAGGTACTTGAAGATGTGGTATTTGCCCTTGGAGCAGATCTGAGCCGGCGGCATCTGCAGCGGGTTGTTGTCCAGCGTGATGCTCTGCAGGTGCCGCAGGTGCCGGTAGCACAAGGGCACGTGGGAAATGCGATTGCAGGACACATCGAGCCGGACGAGAGGCAGCTCGGATATTTCTGTACGGAGGAAACAAGGGAAGAGATTAGTTAACGGTCGGTGCTGGGATGAACTTGTTAGAATTAGGTGCTTTTATTCTGAAAATCTTGACTGAAAGTTGTAGTTTTTGGGTTTTAAAAAAAAAATCTTTCTGCTGCTTTGATGATTTTCGTGGATGTTGCTGTTCATTACTCCTAACAGAGTCTGGCTATCACAAACTTCACTACAGGGGAAAAAGGTAAAAATAAGGTAAAATAAAATAAAATAAATTGAAAAGGAAGAAAAAATAAAATAAAATTTTATTCAACAAAATTAAAAATAAATTAATTTAATTCAAATCTAATTGGAAAAAATGAATAAATTAAACTACAATAGATACATTAGATTCAACTTTATTGTCATTGCACATGTCACTACAAGGCAATGACATGCAGATTGCATATCAATAGAAGTAATTTAAAAAATAAAATAGATTTCGAGTCAATTCAATTCAATTTCTAAAATAACACCTAGAAACTTGTAATAATTCAATCTGTATAATTAGGAGTAGGTAGATCATAATTCAAAGTAGAACAATTTAATTTGGTCATAATTTCCCCACTGATACATAAACAGTTAACATGAATATTCCAGACAAATGCTGCAGCGACTGGATTCATCCTCACTCTGTGCGAGTTTATGCATTAGAGGATTAAATCTGCTTTTATGAAGAGCTTTAGAGGAGATTGTTTCACTCAGTCCTTAAGCTGAACAACTGTCACTTCCATTGTCTTCACCGTTCAAACACAATTAACTATTAAAAGCCTTGCAGCCTTGTCTTTTATTGTGAAAAACCTGCAGGCTGAGAAAGAGGAAGCCGTTTAAAATAAACAGTGAGTGAAACTAAGCCAGAGAAAGTGAGAGACTCTGACTGCTGATAAAAGTTATCTGACACTTTATTGATGTCGACTTTTTTATATCAAAACCACCTCTGATATTTGATCAGGTGTCGGGTCGTCGGACGGGTCCAGATTTTCTGTAACACCTCTTTAAAAACTTCTTTCACTTCCCCTCAGCTGGTTTTAGTTTAGCGATAAACACTGACATCACACGCCGCAGCTCCAACTCCTCCTGTTTATAACACAAGTGTTTTCATTTCCATTTCCTCCTATTGATTCGGAGCACGAGCCTCTAATGGCGCAAAGACCCATTAGTCAGAAGAAGAAGCTCAATGTTCCCACTTGAAAACAGTCGATAGCTTCAACAGTAATGAAGCAATTAAAGTTTCCACTAAAGCTGCTCGATCAATTGATTCTATTGATTGATTCATATCTGGGCTTTAGGTCAATCTGAGAAAATGGAAATCTAGATTTTTTCATTGGGTAATCCCTCGTTTACCTCTTACAGAGACGAATAACAACACCATTTTCAGCGTTAGTTCCCAAAAACAGTCCGGCCAGTCGTTCAGTTTTGACCTTGAACGCACCACAGGTCGCTGTCGCTGTTGAGTTCATTCAAAGGCTGTTGAGACGGATTTATTTTAGCACGCTGAGCAGAAGCAGCAGCTCAGTGGGAGACGAACTAGAGACGCTACAGCTCGTTAACGCTCATTAACAAACCGTACAATCACTTCCTGTTGAACTACGACTGATGCATTCACTGCACATCGCTGAAGATATGGTGACTATATAAACAGTGGAAAAGACATCCTTGTTTTGACCAGTTTGCACCTTAACACTTTTCACAGAGGTGAAATTGAGTTTGATTTTGTTAAATTGTTTTGATAAAATAAAAGCGAAACTTGTTTTGAGTCATTTCTTTGTTATTTGTTGAGAAATCAATTAAAATCAATTAAAATCAATGAGTTTCTACATTAGAGATCACTATATTTATATTTCCAGTGGTGAGGTACTATATTATTCCTATTTTTATGTATTTTATTTGATTTAATAAGTATTCTTATCCACCCATATGTTTGTTTTTTCTTCACTTTTTTGTATTACATTTCATATTTTAATTTTTCTATTGGAAGCAAAATAATTTCCCCTCAAGGATCAATAAAGTTATTAAGAACACTTTGATATACTTTGGATTATCACGGTACAAACTCCACTGAAGAATCACATCACGTGCACAAAGTTTACATCTGTATTATTGTTATTTTTATGTATTTATTTTCTATTTTAGAAGTATTATTATCTACCCATATTGTTGTCTTTGCCAACTCTTTGTTTTCCCTAACTCTTAAGGCTATTACATTTCATATTTTCATTTTTCTTGTTGGCAGACTCTGTACCAAAACAATTTCCCCTCAGGGATCAATAAAGTTATTCTGATTCTGATTGGTTTGTATAGACACAGCAACAACACAAAAAAACATCCCCAGTTTTCATCGGGGTTCCTCAAACGCATCACGGTGGGTTCAATCTGGACAACCAACAGGACACATACAGGAGTCAGTCGGTCCGTACCTTCAGGCAAAGTGGTGAGCTGGTTCCTCCGCAGGTTCAAGTCCCTCAGACACTCGAGCTGCCCGAGCTCTGCAGGCAAACACTGCAGCTCGTTACAGCTCACGTCCTGACACACACACACACACACACACACACACACACACACACACACACAACAACAACAACAAGTCAGTACATCAGAGTGAATCCACACACTTCCTGTTTTACACTCAGACAATATGGAAGCCCAAAGGGGACAAAATTACACCTGTGGGATTTGACTTTTTCCCCTCAATCAACACAGAAATCCACTATTAGTGTGTGTATATGTGTGTATGAGTGTGTATATGTGTGTATATGTGTGTGTGTATGTGTGTGTCCTACCAGCTGTCGGAGGTGTGTGAGGGAGAATATGGAGGCGGGCAGCGAAGACAGCTTGTTGTTGCTGACGATGAGCACTCGCAGGAGGGGCAGCTGAAACACTGACGGGGGTAAACTGGACAGAAGATTACGACTGTGGAGAAACACACACAAAAACACACACATACACACATAAAAACACACACACATGTAAGGGTTATTGCAAAACGAGTCTCTGTAATATTCAATATTTACAGTATCTTTGACTCGAGGCAACGTGAGCCACCTGGAGGGTTTTTTTCCTGGTCTCCTAGCAACAGTAGCTATAATTACAGTGTGGTTCTGTTGTTGTTAGACGGTTTGGACGACCCGGTTTTTTACTTCCAGTACAAACAAACTAGTGGAGCCGCAGCGCTTCCACCTGCAAACTGTGTTAAACTAATCTAAGCTTCTGATATTCTGTCTTCGTGGTGCATTCAAGTGCAGCTTGGGGGTAATTACAATTTACTTTAATTTGTTGTAAACTTCAACTTTATCCAACCTGTATGGTCACACACCGGGTTTGTTCTTTCTCTCTCGGTCGACTCTGATCCCTTACAAGCTTCTCTTGAAATGCCAACCTTTACTAGACCTTCGTCGTCATGGTTACACATAATTAAGTTCATGGGATGGTCACAGTTTGATTTGGTTTTGGTCATGGTGTGATGTTGTTTGTTAGGTTAAGGGAAAGGGAAAGGTCTCAGGTTGTAGTTAATACTGGCACTTCCCTAAGGATTGCAGACCTTCATTACCATGGTTACAATAATAAACACACAGTTAAAGGGGAATTCTGGCCATTTTTGCTTGGGATAGCGACAGCCATGGGGGCAATTCTTTCAACCACAACAAACACTCAAAAAACAATCAAATATCTATGGTACATGACTCGAATCCTTACGACACACCACTGAACTCATATAGTACAGTATAAACAGTATAAACCTTGTGTTTTTGCATGTAATCACTCACCGGTCAGACATATTTTGGACATTACCACTTCACTGCTCGCAACTATTTATTTTTGTAAAGAAATCATCACAACAAGGAAAAAGTGTTTGTTTCTGTGGCGGGGAGAGCAGGCGCTCTGCGATCGGATAGTAATGTCTTTCCAGGATGTTTCAGAGTTCGGCTGTCTGAGGTGAGTGATTACATGCAAAAACACAAAGTTTATACTGTTTATACTGTACAGTTTATGAGTTCAGTGGTGTCTCGTAAGGATTCAAGTCATGAACCATAGATATTTGATTGTTTTCTGAGTGTTTGTTGTGGTTGAAAGAATTGCCCCCATGGGTTAGCGTTGTCGCTATTGCTAGCGCCGTCTAGCCATGGTGTAACTCCGGTTTGCCTGCATCAATTTTAGTCGTGTTTTTTGCTCCCCCCAACACTGGGTGACCATCAGGAAAACGATTTAGGGGTCAAAAATGGCCGGAATTGGTTTTGGTCATGGTGTGATGTTGTTTGTTAGGTTAAGGGAAAGGGAAAGGTCGCAGTTTGGGTTAATACTTGCACTTCCTTAAGGATTGCGGACCTTCATTGCCATGGTTACAGTAATAAACACATAGTTAAGCTTATGGGATGGTCATGGTTTGGTTTGGTTTATGGTTGTTGTTTTTTTTTACGCATAGACAGGTTGGGTTCAGGGAAAGGTCTCAGTTTCAGTTAATACTACCACTTCCTTAAGGAGTGCGGACATTGATTGCCATGGTTACACAGTGATGAAGCAACTCCCACAGTTGAGTAATTGTTTAGTGTGATGCAATAAACTTTCATAATCGAGGAATTAATGTTTCCTTCAAGAGTTGAGCAGGAAATAACGATCCAACTTGTAGCACCACCACTTAGATATTGATATTGATCACTGCTGAACGATGAGCGGACCGACTTTGGGTTTCCGTGTTCGGTGTCGTTTGGTGTCGAGTTACCTGAGGTTGAGGTAGGTGAGGGCCTGGAGGTTTCCCAGGCTGGAGGACAGCGAACGCATCCCATTGTGGTAAAGGCTCAGCGTCTCCAGAGAGATGAACTGACAGAGCTCTTCAGGCAGCTCGCAGAGGCGGTTCTTAGACAGATCTGAAAAAAACCACAAGAGGACTGAAGGTTAGACCCCACCGGACATCGGCCCCCCTATTCATTAATCTACACAAAAGTACATAAAGCAAAACCGTGGTACACCACACAACTTGTTAAAGCGTTGTGACCTTCTTGATCTTTGCTGAGATAGAAACCAGATCCAGTTTCCCACTCTGAACCCAGCTGTGACCCATTGTTCCTCCAAGCCTCATGTTTCCCGTCACTGTCAACTGTCAAATAACCGTGTGATAAAATCAGAACGAGCGACAGTTTTTCCAAAATATGTAATATCGCAATGGAGATTCTTGGATTTCAAAACAACCAGTCCCTACGATTCCCATGATAACACCCAGTCCCATTGTGTGCTACACAACCGCTCGGCTCTAATTGTGTACTCTCCAGCTCAAGCTGAGATAATAGACCCAAATGACATCAATCAAACTCGTACTTAAGTTTGATGTTCTCTCGTGTCCTCGGCCATCCAAACTACTCTTCGAAAAAACCACCAGTCTAAAAACTGACAACCCGCTCTGAAGCCACCACGCTGCTGTGACAGAAACTTGGCGAGGTCGACTCTCATCCACTTTGACCAAACTGGGTGAGCGTGTCCAAAAATAGCTGCTATTGGCTGCTTCCTGCTCTCTGTTTCCCCGAGTTAGTTCCACAGTAAGTAGGCCAATTCCCATCCAACTCCAAGGAGACAAGGAGGCAAGGAAGCTAGGATACTAATCGTGAGAGTAAAATTAGCCCGACCAGTCCAGTCAGCAGCAGCTTTTACTTTCTATCAATCACGATAAAGCCAGGTTTTTAAAGTCATAACTGGGAGAAAACCTTTGATTTGGTGCTTCCTGACAGAGCTGGAACAATCACCAATGAAAACGCACATCCATTTGCAATTACTGATAACTTATTGATGATCTTTTAGTAAAAATATGTTGATCAAGAGTGTATTTGCTGCTTTTTCTAGTTAATCACTGAACATCTTTGGTTCTTTCTAACATGTCTTCCTCTTTTTTAATGTTGTTTGATGCAGTCAATGGTTAAATGATTCATAATATTGATTATCTTGTGTCTATATACTGGTTTGTTTGTTGTTTGTTGAGGGTTAAGAGTTAGATTTAGGTTTTCAGTTGTTATTCAATGAGTACTGAACTGATTTTCCAAGGATGAACCCATTATATCCCAGTGGATCCAGGAATATTTAATCACTTTCTTTTGCATTTAAAGAGTTAAAGTTTTCTACAGTTCTCAGGAAATGTTTTGGATCTGATTAGACATATTCATGTTGTTGAATTTGTACAATATGTTGTAACTCCAGATAATGATCCAGGTCAGTGGGAAATTAAAGGGATAGTTCACCCTAGAATGATATTTCGCTCATTATCTACTCACCCTCATGTGGACTAAGGGCTGGAAGAAGGTTCAGAGTCCTCCATCCCTTCTCTGAGTTACAGGGGGTCTCAGCGTAGCAGTGCATGTCCATATAACGGTTGTAAAGGGACACCAGAGCTCTTCGTAAAAAAACACACACAAAAAAAACATCCAAATACCTCCATGCTGCTCGTATGTAATGTCCGTCTTGTGCTGAAGCCCCAAATTGCGTAATTGTCCCGAAAAAAATTAAATAAGTCTATATTTTAAGCTTGTTTGTAGCGGAAGCTTCTCAAAGCTCCTCTTCCTGGTCCGTCCAAATCTCGCGTGATTCGCAGTAACCGCACTGACGCCGGCGCAAATCACGCGAGATTTGGACGGACCAGGAAGAGGAGCTTTGAGAAGCTTCCGCTACAAACAAGCTTAAAATATAGACTTATTTAATTTTTTTCGGGACAATTACGCAATTTGGGGCTTCAGCACAAGACGGACATTACATACGAGCAGCATGGAGGTATTTGGATGTTTTTTTGTGTGTGTTTTTTTACGAAGAGCTCTGGTGTCCCTTTACAACCGTTATATGGACATGCACTGCTACACCAAGACCCCCTGTAACTCAGAGAAGGGACGGAGGACTCTGAAACTTCTTCCAGCCCTTAGTCCACATGAGGGTGAGTAGATAATGAGCGAAATATCATTCTAGGGTGAACTATCCCTTTAAGGTTTGGTCTTTGCTGTGTCAGGATTATTTTCTCAATGAAGTGATTGTTTTGCCAAAAAAGAAAAGTAAAACAGTTAAAAACCTTACTAACTTAAAAGACCAAAATCCCAAACCCAGCAGATTACTATCACAGAACAGTAACAGGGAGAATCCTGTATATTAGCTCCTGCTTCCTTCACGGTGGGTTATCACAGACCACGCTCAGTATTGACCTTGTCATCGGTACCGGCTGATCTCTGCACAGATATCTTCATATCCGACCTGTACGGGTGGATGCGTGCAGGGTGAAAGACGTGTGAGCGTGCAGCAGACACAATGAGGCATCAATAGGAGCTGCAGAGAGTCCAAACAGCATCGTTAGCACCGAGCTTCGGTCTGGCAGCAGGATGAGACACAGTCTGTCAATGGCAGACAGCCCAATGGCTGTTTATTGATTGCTGTTGGAAGCAGCAGGGAGGAGGGGGAGGAGTGGGAGGCAGTTCCTCTCTTTGTTAGAGCTTCTATAAAGACGATTATTTTGGAGGACTTCAAGTGAAACATTTAGGAGAGCAGAGATGTGAAAGGAAACTAGAAGATCATCCACTAATGGTCGAGTTAGGGTCTGTTTCTTAGATGGAAAAAGGGGCCGAAAGACATTTAAATACTAATTAACCTATAGAAGAATAAAAAATAAACAGATAAATATAAAAATAAATGAAAAATAAACTAAAGAAAAACAGTATTAAGTAGATGAAGAGAAACCAGGTCTGACTGTGTTTAATGGAGCAAACACATCAACACACTGTAATGCTGAGCTGTGTGCTACATTCATCTGAGTGAGCAGAGGAACAAGAGTGTTTCATTATCACAGACCACTTTACATGGCCTTAATAAACAGTGCACAGCATGGTGCACGGTTCAATGTGAAAGTGTGTGTGTGTGTGTGTTTTCTGTGTGTAATAAATTGCGAGTGTGTCTGTCTACACACACTGTACCGGAGCACTAAAGCCTGATTCCTCCATCTTCACTGTCCCATAGCTGGAGGGGAGCTGTCTGAACAATGGGTGGGGGTGGGATAGTACTGTGGATACGTGTGTGTGTGTGTGCCTGTGTGTGTATGTGTGTACGTGTGTGTATGTGCTTGTTTTCAGACCCCACTGAGGACTCGAACCATACTGCAAACTACACCCATGGGGTCCTGTATCACTGTGGGGGTGTAGGGAGCTGTTGTTAGAGGATGTACGGTTTGAGGCTGAAGACCGAAGGAATTCATTATGTCATAATTGTGTGTGTGTGTGTGTGTGTGTGTGTGTGTGTGTGTGTGTGTGTGTGTGTGTGTGTGTGTGTGTGTGTGTGTGTGTGTGTGTGTGTGTGTGTGTGTGTGTGCTCTGAGGGAGTCTCTCGCTCGGCCTGAATACAAACTTCACCAAAGCCGAATCCTGTACTTAGGTATTAGAGCTTCATGAGTTCAGATAACTGTACTGTGATTAATTCATCTCAAACACAATTGACGGTAATGTCTTATTAAATCTAAGTAAATCTAATATAAAGCACACAGCCTTTTTGAATATTATTATAACCTTTATTTAAACTCGGATATATATTGAGGAGCAACCTCATTTGCAATATACAGTAGCCGAGACAAAACAGAAAACATTTGAGGACAAGACATAACACAAAAAAATGCTTGAAACATACAAGCATATCCGCGGACAAGACACAACACAAAATGTTTGAAACATACAAGCATATCCGAAATCCGAAATACATACTGATTTACATTGAGATGTGTTGGTGTTTTTGTATACAAGCTTAAAGGACAGAGCTTCAACATCTCTGATTAATAAGCTGCAACAAATATATTTCCATTCAGTTCTCTGAAAACATGTAAATCGTCATATGTGGAGTCTAAACAGTCACTTTCCTTCCTGAAAAAACCATCAGACCTTATTGAAGTGACATAATAACAGACAGACTGACAGAGTGAAACTAGTTTCAGCTCATAATCCCTGCTGTTTTTGCCATGTGGTGTGAAATGCATTCTGGTTTAAGTCCATTCACACCAGTCTGCAGAAACACTTCCTGATATTTGAACTCGATCGGGCTGAGACTGATGACGTTTCACAAGAACAAAAAGGACACAGATTGAGAAACTGCTTCTGTATCCGTTGTTGCAAAAGACGTGAACAGGAAGTGACGGTTTCTACTGCACAAATAAAAGTCTTATCTGTGCAAGACGTGCACCTTGTAGCGACTACAGTCACTCCCAGTCCCCGACATTGAATTTTTGAATCCCCAGAGTATTTCCTGTTCTTATCTCAACCAAACCAAGCAGCCGGCGGCCATCTTGGAGACAATCTGATTTAAAAAAGCTTTAAAACGTGGTGATTTTGCCACAAAATTGAGGTTTTAAATGGATTTTTCCACTGGTTTTACTTCACATAAACTTGAACTGCAGCATAAACAAGGTTCAGTTTACGTCAGGGCAACAACACGATTGGTTTGATGTTGGGGGGGGGGGGGTCGTAGACTTTTCTATTCAGCATTCCTTAAGATTAGCCTTCATCATCAGCTTAACGCAGTCGTCCATATTTGGTTCTCCAGAGAACAAAAACACAACACACACACACACCAACACACACACACATCTATGAACAGCTGAAAGTCTCACGCAGCCTTCCCCGGCTCGCTTTTGCTTTTGCTTTTTTCCCAGGAGGCATTTCTGCCCAAGTTTACGTCCTCCTGATAGGCCGTTGTACCGGAGCCAGAATGACTCAACAGGAGCATCATGGGAAAAGCATGTGCTGTGGAATGGCAGCGTCCAGCAGCCTCTGGCACGACCCGGGTTCAGACAGCAGGACGCTGGCCTTAAACAGACGGCTCCATGGTCCGGGTCCAAGGCTGTCAGCTCAGAGGAGGAGGAGGAGGAGGAGGAGGAGGAGGATGGCAACAAGTGAAACCCTCTGGTTACAGAGCTGACACACACATGACCTACTCAGACTCTCTACGCTCCAGCTGTGACGCTTCACAGCTGGAATAAGTCAGAGCGACCGAATGAACGAGCTGTGATTTTACAGCCAAACAGATAACTAACGGACGAGACTGAAGCTTTATGCTGATCTCAAGATAACTTCAAAGCCTGTTTTGATTTGTCGAAGGCAAATTGACTGTGATTGGAGGATTTGGCTGCGAGATGGGACGGATGGATCTTGAGTTTAACTGATTTAAATAACCCATAATAAGTTCTTATGTAACTCATTTGGCTCGTGATTTTTCAAGACAAACTTGTCAAAACATCCAAAAAAAACAGTGAGCGCAATAAAACTCATTATTGAGCTTGGATTTTTCTTGAGCTTCCAATGAGTCATAGACACGAGGAGCATAAAATCTGTCACACTGAACGAAGCAGAGAAAACCCAACTGAAAAATACTGCATGGATAAATGTCAATATTACTGAATATCATCTCAAGTCACATGATCAACTGTAGATGAGTCACCAACAAGATAACTTATAATTGCTGTTAAATGTAAATGAAAAAGAATAAAATAAATACCTGTTCACTGATCAGCTTTTATAGACAAGATAACACTCATTCAACAAACATTCATCAGCCTCAATGACCAGTGGCCACAATCTTAAAGATACAAACAAAAAAGGAGTCCAATTTAAAGGGATAGTTCAACATTTTGACAAATTGGCTCATTGCCATAATCCCTATAGTCTTAGCAGTAGGTTCGTTACCTTTAATTGTCGGTGCAAGCTATTTTTAGAACGGCGGAGCAGAGCCGCGAGCTGCTCAGAGCTACGCTACGGAGGCTCATGGGATTTCTTGGTTTCCCTCATCAAACTCATCAAATACACAATCCAACAACTCCAAAACACTCTCATGGACAAGTTGTGACCTGCACATTCACCACGCTATGAGATAATAACAAAACTTTACCAGACAGAGTTGTTTTAGAGGTAAATTTTCTCTGAGCAGCTCGCAACTCTGCTCCGCTGTTCTAAAAATAGCTTGCACCGACAATTAAAGGTAACGAACCTACTGCTATGACTATAGGGATTATGGCAATGGGCCAATTTGCCAAAATGTTGAAATATCCCTTTAACAAAGTTTGGAGAAGATCAAATTGCTTCTTCTGTTAATTAAATAAGTAACAATATACGACTTGTTTGTTTAACTTGTAGTGAATTAAATCTGCTCCTAGAAGCCACTGCAGATAAACTTGGTCCAATATACCATAATACTGAAAACTGTGATCATATCTTTTTGTTATATTTTTCTTTTTTACAGTTTTACAAAAGTGTGATGAATAAACATTGACACAGTTCAGTTGGAGCATCACTAACACAAAGCTGTATATAAACTATAAACTAAACAGTGTAGTGGTCTAGTCCATCACCACACTTGATCCAGTCAATAACTTGTAGTGACGGACCGTGTCGTTGGGTCCCATGTGACGGCATTAATCCATTCTAACCAGTTAAGGATCTCTGCTGACCTGGCTTGACCCCTGCTGTCGGGTTACCATGGTGACCATGCAGATTTCCTGCCAGGTTTTAAAGAACAGGGTCAACTATCATTAGCCTGGAGAAAGGAGCTCGGTGCTTGGACGGAGTCAGCAGAACGTCTCAAGTCGATGATGCACGTTAGCTGCAGATCTCCGACCGCTTCGAACCCTTCGACCGTCTTTCTTTCTGGAGTTTTCTATCCGGACTCATCAGAACCGACCGCTCCGACCCCGGCAGGGTTCAGCTTTCACTGGCTGGATCTTCTACTATGTGTTGCTATAATGGAAAACACCTGCAATGAAATCACTGATTGTGGAGCTGCCAGGAAGCGCGAAGACTTGAGGCTCCGACGGTCGTCTGAACCCACGGGACCAGAACAGAACCACACACACACACACACACACACAAAGACGGACCTGCAGTCGATTTGTGTTTGTATGCAAAAGACGGTGTAGTCAAATAGATAGTGAAACCAAAAGAGACAGCGAAGGGGATCAGCCTGAGTTACAGCTTTGCAAGCCTGCATGTCAGATCATCCATCTCTTAAGGACGCCTTTAAGGATTGAAGACCATGTGATGTGGATTGAAAGCTCAAAAAAAAAAAAAAGCTTGTTTTGTGCGAGTGTGAAGCCAAATCCTAAAAAAAAAAAGAAAGAAAGAAAGAAAGAAAAAAAAAACACAGGGTGGGAGGAGGATTTCAAAGGATCAACAGAAAGAGAAGGATCGTGGCCTGTTGGAGAAGGATACTGTGTTTAATTACACGCCAGGCTGGATCCAGTTCAGACACTTACATCACCGCTGACCCGCTGACCTCTAAAAAAAAAAAAAAAAAAAAAAAACGTACAACACTGTACTGCTAAACTGGGCTCTTTACAAAGCCCAGACTCTGTCGGTCTAATCAGTGCGTTCACTGTAAAGAAACAAACACCCCGCCGTCTCGTGTTTCAGATGATGTGAGGTCAGATCTTTAATCTGCTGCTTCAAAGTCTGACTGAACGCACAAAAAACTTTCTGCAGATAGTTTATGAACTCACTTTAACGTTTCCAATAAGTTCAAAAGAACTCATGTTTTTCGTGCCGTCTTAAAAATAAACTGTCAGAGTCAGTTAACGCACTAATCTGATTATGTTTTGAGTCGTAAACCGACTTCCCCGCTTCCTGTCGGGCCGTGTGAGCAGGTCACAGGCAGTCAAATGTTGTGTTGCTGTTGTGTAAACCAGGTGTGGTTGGACACTGGGTGTGGTTTAACACACACACACATACACACACACTTCAGACTGGTCTGTAGTGTTGGTCCAGTTTGAACAATGATTATAATTATAATATAATTCAGTCCATTGTTAATCAGACTGTTGCACAAAAGCAAAGACGATTCATTTCCAGCCGAGCGAGCGTTGGCTCATACAGGTCAGCTCCCATGTTCTACCCCAGAGAAATGTCCTGATAAAAACCTCCTGTGACATTTTTCAGGGGCTTATAACTAAAAATATTTTCATGCTCACTGTTGTGTGCTGTGGGATTAAACTGATTTAAGGTCCAATATTTACCTAAGTGACACAGCTGCCCAGTGCACACTCGAGCAACAACCTGAAAATGCCACAATAACTTAATTCTAGGCGCTCTGTATGTATGTTGTAAAATTATATTTCCAGCTGCAGAACATCTGCAGCGTTGATTTAATATCTATCTGGAGATCTAAAGGACAGATGTTTCCTTCTAAATCTGACATCTTACATGAACTGTCTGATCTAAATATTTATTATCCCGAATCAAAACTACAGAGATCTGAATGTTAGATAATAGGTACGATATGAAGAAAAGTTTGACATAATGTGACATAACAGAAGCAGATAAAGTTGAATTCCTCACAAATCATCTTTGGCCACAAAGAAACATGCAACCCAACAATGAACAAGTGTAACTTCATCCTGGAAGTTAATTATCAACTAACTTTATTGTCAGTCATAGACGTAGAAGATTGTCAGTACCAACTAAAAATGCGTTTCTAGTTTCTAACGGAGTGATTTGTGCACTGAGCTTTACTTTTAAAGGGATGGTTAAACATTTTGACAAATTGGCGCATTGCCATAATCCCTATAGTTGTTTTCGTGAATTTACCTCTAAAACAACTCTGTCCGGTGCTGTTCTGTTATTATCTCATAGTGTGGTGACTATGCAGGTCACAACTTGTCCACCAGAGCGTTTTGGAGTTGTTGGATTGTGTATTTGATGAGTTTGATGTGGGAAACCAAGAAATCCCATGAGCCTCCATAGCGTAGCTCTGAGCAGCTCACGGCTCTGCTCCACCGTTTTAAAAATAGCTTGCACTGACAATTAAAAGTAACGAACCTACTGCTATGACTATAGCGATTATGGCAATGGGCCAATTTGCCAAAATGTTGAACTATCCCTTTAAGAACCTGTCCAACTTTTTGTAACTTCCCTGAAAACTGACGATCCAACAAGCAAACTGAAGCAGAATTTCTCTCTCAACCGTTGTGTTCTTGTTTATAAAACTATCTTCATCATGTTACATACACCGCAATTGTTTTTAAGGTTATAGTTTGAAGGATGATTTAAGGTTTAACCCTTCAATCTAACCACAGAACAAAACATTGTACAAAACAGTATTTAAGAGGGAATAATTACAACTTTCAACCATGTTAGCTAATGTGGTGCCCATAATTATGACAAACAACATAACAACATGACCCGTTCATTGCTGCTAAGGCTGATTGAATCATTACTGACAATGAGACACAACATGTAGTTTTAGGTCCGACAGTCCACAACTGGGTTAAATCCTGAAACAACCAATTGACTGTCTTTTACTTCAACACAATCTAAAAAAAATAGACACAATTGCAAATCTAACACAGTTGGCATTTGGTCTTTTGTTCCCTGTTTCCTTGTATCTCGTCGGCCTTACCCCAAAGAAATACTTTGTGGCCTCAGAGAATATCAGGTGTCGAGGACGTCAAGACATCAAGACTCTGTGTTTTTCCATGGACGGCGAAGTAAAAAAACCAGGAAGTTAAAGTAAAAACAAGACAAGGTGGAGGCGGTGGGGGTTTATCTGGGTGCACAGACTGTAGCTGAGCCTCAACTCACCACCTGTGTGGTGTTGATGTCAAATTATAAATCACCTCGGCCCGTCTTCACGCACCACTCTGAGACGGGACGCTGAGTCTGCTGTATTGTACACAAGCGTGTTTGTGTATTAACAAAATAAAATAAAAACCACTCTACTGCTCGTATCATGTAGGGAAGAGGGGAGGCGAGGTTCACGGAGAGGCTGCAGATGGAGGGGTGGAGAGAATGAGTAACAGTGGGATAATGCCAGCAGGAGAGCAGGAGGACAAAGGAGGCGAGGAGCAGCCAAAGAGACCGGGAGAGAGACAACAAAGAGGCCAAGACAACAAAATCCCCGAGAGCAGTGAGTCAACACGGAGAACGGCGGCTCTTCAACCGGGCTCGGTTCACACACAACAGAGCTGAAAGGGCTGATGGGAAAAGACCTGTCTCTGCAGAGGGAGAAACCACTGAGTCACAGGGAGAGATTTACGGGAAAATGTCAACCCCTGCCAATTAATGTCAATCTCCTCAACTTTATATAACAATATAACGTGTCATTAGTGTTGCTGCGTCATCATATTTCCTTATTAGTACAATGCTATCATCTACCATATGATTTAAGATTGGTCAACTAACTTTATTGATCCCAGGCTGGGAAATTGTTGTCACAGTTGTGTTGCCCAGGTTGATAAAAGTTGTTTGTCCGATTGAGTCGATGTTCATTTGACTAATCCAACATGATTCATTAAACTTGTGATTGATCTCTAAGTTGAAAGTCTTTGACACTCCTATAACCTTGGATTTGTGAAAGTTGTCGAACAGGTTCTTGATCAAAGTGACAGAATAAAAACATCTGCAGGTTGTGAATCTGTTTGAAAGGGGTGTTGATTGATATTTGGAAATCAATCATGCATCAAGTGACATGCAAGAAAACATTCCACCTTAAAAATGTCTGCTACATGCTAGTAGCCTCTGAGATGCACAGTGAAACCAATGAGCAACAATCATGGCAAAAATGAAAATCTTATATTATGCATCTATATTGGATGAAATCATTTCAATTCAATTGAGTTTTATTCATGTAGTTGAAAGTTATAACAAATACTATGTCAAGGCATCTTACATTGTAAGGTCATGACTGTACAAAATGGGAATTTTATATTTATTGTAATTGATAATTCACACAGTAGGCTAATCAAACATTAGAACCAAACTTTAACACAGTAAATTCTTCCACTGCTACGCATCAGAATAATAAATATATAACAAACAAAGACGTTGGTTTCATAACAGCCACACCTAATTTAAAATGCATCCAGGCCCGTCACTCAATCCGACTCTGTTTGGGTTTATTTCACAACGTTGCCAATGGCGACGCAACTTCACGTCGTGCTGTAAGACAGGATGTGGCACTGTTGATTCCTGTTACTGATTCAGTTACAGCGAGCACAGCAGTACACACAGACACAGGCTCATCACCACAGAGTGTTGTGTGTTTGTTAGCGTGTGTGTCGTCGGGGGTTGAAACTGTTGCATGACTGAGTGTGAAAACAGAGACTGATACGTGATGTTCTGCAGTTGAGGCACACCAATAAATATACACAACTATAATGATTGATGTTTGGATGCTCTCAGACGTGGTTCATCACCGACACTTAATTCAACTCATTTCAAACCTGTAATCTTCTCCCACACCAGCTCAGGTCAAATCACTGGAGGACAATTATCAGACTTCAAACAACTTCCTCTGGAGACACTTGAGGCAACTTTTTCCACATGTGCTCCCCGACACCTAAACAACAGATCTCCTGTTGAATCAGTAGGCAACACCAGAAGCATCCCTGACCCCATGGGACTGTTGAAACATCAACTGTCTACAAACCATTTAAAGGGATAGTTAAACATTTTGGCAAATTGGCCCATTGCCATAATCCCTAGTTTTAGCAGTAGTTGCGTTACCTTTAATTGTCAGTGCAAGCTGTTTTTAGAACGGCAGAGCAGAGCCACAGGCTGCTCAGAGCTACGCTACGGAGGCTAATGGGATTTATTGGTTTCCCTCATCAAACTCATCAAATACACAATCCAACAACTCCAGTGTCTCGTAACGTTCTGTTATTATCTCATAGCGTGGTGAATGTACAGGTCACAACTTGTCCACCAGAGCGTTTTGGAGTTGTTGGATTGTGTATTTGATGAGTTTAATGAGGGAAACCAAGAAATCCCGCTCGCGGCTCTGCTCGGCCGTTCTAAAAACAGCTTGCACCAACAATTAAAGGCAACGAACCTACTGCTATGACTATAGAGATTATGGCGATGGGCAATGGGCCAATTTGCCAAAATGTTGAACTAACCCTTAAGATCTGTGCTGAACTAAAACTACAAAAAATATGAATGGCAGGAACCATTGTGATACTGGACCAATATCCATGAAAGCTTTTGTTGGTACATCCTTAACATAAAGACAAAGTCTGGAGTGGTGTCTGGTGTTGCAGCAAATAGGGGAAGCGCTGCATAAATTAGGATGTCATATGGAGTTGGGAAACACCTTGGATGGTCACCAGGAACAGAAATGATCCATCTGCTAACACCAGGACAGGAGCCAATCACAGCTTCACAGGACCAGAGTTTAACACTTACGTAACACAATGACAATTTGGTAACTTCCATTTTCTGTAGAAAGCTGTGTAATATGGTTTAACTGGAAAAGTCTGGTAAGGGAACTATGACTTAGGGATATCGTTACGCCTGTTTTAAGTACAGTGTGATATAGCGTACGCAATGGAAATACAGTATACAAGCAAGAAAGGGCCTTGCACAAACATCACAAGAGCAACTGAAGGCTCAAATAAATTGTACAACAGATAATGTGAGGAAGTCTACATGTGCCTTCTTAACTTTCAAAGTGATGCAAGGACGGAGTTTAACTCTTGAAAATGAAACTCTGAAGAGCGATTCAACCATCACAGCAACCGCATGCAGGCTGCACAAGTGTGAAGAGCAGTTACGCCACAGAAAGGAAATACAGTGATATCAGTATTTATGCTATTCATGTACAGCCCATCAAAGTGGAGGGCTTCTATTAGACACCAGATTAGATCAAATAAGATTGTGTATGCAACTTTGAGGCAACTAAGTTCAGGTACAATGTATAAAATATCTCCAGCTCAGCCCCTGTCAACAGATCAGTCAAACTTGATATGATCAAGGGATCTTCTGAGAATTTTGAAGGAATTTAATAAAAAAGTATTACATCCAGCTGCACAACATGGTGTCACGGTGCAATCATTAGTCTTAAAAGAAAGGTACAAGAAGGTATTGTCTACATATGGCTGCTGATGTAACCAAAGGGAAATATAGGTGAAAACAGTAGAGGACCGAGGATAGAGCCTTGAGGAACGCCACCAGAAACTGGATAGAAGACGAACAGTTAAGATAGTTATTGGACAATGAGTCACAAATTCACTTTGTCCATTACTGCCCTGTAGTCTATATTTACAATGGCTAAAATTAGATTAATACAAAAGCTATTGTAACAACTAGGATACTAGGATAAAGATCTTGGCCGGAGAAATGACCAGGAACCTGACGGTCACTGTGCAAGAGCTCCAAAAGATCCATCTTGTGAAACTACGACTTGTACAAATCTGTGGTAGGCTACCACTTGTTGCGTTTCAGTTCAATAAAAAAGTTTTATTTTTCGTTTCTGGACTTCCTCAATTACCAGCTGCAACAACAGGGCTGGTATTGTTGTCACATTGCGAGTTTGTGTTCGCATGAACTGATAACACGCGGGCTGGAACGTCAACAGATCCCACAAACACCGCAACTGGTTTGGTATCTTATAAAAAAGTCAAGGAAACAACTTCCACTCCCATTTTCTACAAGCTGATTTAATTCACTAAAACACCACAGTGACCCAATGAGTCTATAGGAACTGAACACAAACCCCTCCGAGGCCCCCACGCCGTCCCCATCATGTACCAACTCGGTCCATCAGCCATCTGGTCACCAAACACTGTAGGAGCTAATGGATCTGCTGCGTTACATAAGGCACGGCCTCAGCGTTCATTATTCACCAGGCCGTCGACTCCACGCCATTAGATTACTTACACACATTCTTATAGTGTTACACTGGGTAGCGGGACAAACATGGGAGCCAGGAGGACTGAGACCCATTAACTAATGGCTGCCTGGAGGAAACAGCAAGCCACGACACAACAAGTAGAGACACTGTTCCCGGCTTCAAAGTCATTAGAAAAGTTGCATCATATCTGAAAGTTGACATTTGTGTTGCATTCACAAGCTAACCTCTAAAGAGGGAAGTTACTTTTTTCTTTAATGGGAGAAAATGAAAATGAAAACTGGATTGGGATTTTCATTGAAAATTGTTGGGGCATTATTATGCTAATGTGGAGTTAAGTGAATTACAATTAAGTATATATGAATTTTTAACAATATTTCAACAAATTAAATGAAAAAAACAACTTGGTAAGATGTTGTTCTACCATTAACTGAACTTTTTTTTCCTGGTGACAGTGAAGGCATCATTTCTTTCCTCATTAAACTGTCAGTTTTTAGTGTCGTTGTCCTGTTTCTCAGCTAATTTTTCAGTTTAATGTCACCGTCTGTGTCCCATATAGACTCACACACATCACATATAGACCAGACCCATGCTGTGTACGGTACAGTGTATTTCCTGGCAGAGTGGTTGTGTTGCCCCACAGCCTCCTGTGTGCTGTCTGCCTCTTTCTCTTGTTACCTCCCATGGGACTGAGGAGGGATTCCCCCCCTCCTCCTCCCCACCAGCTGCTGTGGTCGGAGAGTGAAAACACACAAGCAGGTTTCACACACACACAATTCATTCACACATGAGACTAAAAATACTGTAAATAATCATCCTGCAGCCTCCGTTGGCATCATTAAGCGACTCCTGGTCAGTGAAGATGCAACAATGCGTGAACATGAACGCGCTGTTCTCCATGCAAAATTAACACAAGCGTGGCATTCATTAGCCGCCGCTGACAACTTGTCCAGTGTTTATCAGTTCATGAAAGACTCCCCTCCAGTTTTCCATGAACTTGACCAAGTCCAGCAGGAAGCAGGAAGAGGGACGACCGACCCCATCTGGCATTTTATCCCTTGTGACATTTAAAAGAAGAAGGAGAAGGAGAAGGAGAAGAGGAGTGGAGGCAGCTGGGGTGGAAAGATGTGTGTGGGGCAATCAGAGAGAAGACGAAGACGACGATGACGACGACAAAGCAGAAGTGAGGAGTGTGAACAGGCAGCCCACATCCGCAGCACAGAGGAAATAGATCTCACAGCGCGGGGAGGGGAGGGAGGGAGGGTGGAGGTGCACTAACATGTATGTACACAGTCTAATTTAATGACACAGAACAGATGTAAACAACTGGCAGGAGGACACAGATGTTGAACCACGACAGCACAAACACCTTAAGTTGAAGCAGCTTCAGTTCGAGCTTTAACGCAACACAACGCAACACTGTAGTTTTGTTCTTTCTAGCAGATTAACCAGAGATTTTCAGTGTCAGGCTGGAAATCTGTGAGGAGGGGGCGGGGCTTAACTGTCCCACTCTTCAAATGTGAGCTTTCACAGTGGATTTAAAATGACACTGATTCTTTTAATGTTTTTTGATGTTTTCCCTGCTTCTGATTGGCTAGCAGTTGTGAATGGATAACTTTAAAAACACAGGTTTTGCCAGATCATGCGGAAAATGAACTACTTAATGTTCGTAGCTCTTTTTTTTTTTTCAATTTTGAACTAATTTCACAGTTTAAACTAGTTTGCATTTGCTTGTTCCTTTGCTATAATAAATAAGCTGCTTTTCTTTTCCACTAAAATTTCCTTCTTCCTCCATCACCAGCCCCCAACTCACTGCCAAACCCAGACTAAATGAACTATTGTTCACTCAAAACAAGTAAAGTTGAAATGAAGAGTTCATTTTCCCACTTTAACTGTGTCTTATTGTGTTGAAAGTCAAAAAACAAGGTGCACTGTGTATGAAAATACCCGTCGGGTACACTTTGCATAAAAAACGTGTTATTTTTTCCGTTTCTCTCTTCACTTGTTTGTTCATTAAAATTCTTTAAATGCTTAAACAAACAGTCTAGATGTGTCTGTACCATCTGTACTGTTGGCAACATGCTATTGATGTTGGGCCTCGTCGATGGAGCAGCGTTCATGTCAATTGTTTGTAAAGTGATTTCGGCGTATGATCGTATTGATAGAAGATCTTTCATACCCGCTGCCATCAGACTTTTTAATTCTTCTGCAAATATGATCGTTTACATTTTGTGCCTGCACTGGATTCGATTTATAATGGGTATTATGGGATTCTGCACCACTATGTACTTTTTACATTATGCACTTTTTACACTATGTAAGGTTGTGTTGCTCCAATGGAATTTCGTTGTTATTTATGACAATGACAATAAAAGCGATTGATTGAAATGGTAGATGAGCTGACAGACAAATGAATTTCCCTTTGGGGATTGATAAAGTTATTCATATTTGTATTCAATAAACAATCAAGTCAAGAAGTTTTTAAGTGACTTCATTTCAAACTCTGACATTTAAAGTGCAGGGAGTCAGAAAACAGAGGTCACATGATCTACACACTAAGATGTATTTGAATGGCGGCGGCAGCTTTTTGCTATGAAAGTCGTTCGTAATTTGAATCTAGTTCATACACAGGAAGCTTCATGTTTTTAAAAACCACTTCATCATCATTATCAGTAGCAGCAGCAGCAGTAGCAGCAGCTTGGTTATTTTCTAGGTATTTGTGCCTGAAAAGTGACAGGAAGAAATAAACAGGGTGGATTCAGTCTGGGGCTGCGGACGCTACCAGTGTTTAGTGTGTTTTTAAACAGTGGATAATGAACAGTAACAGAGACAGAGACGCCATTACAGCCTTGAAACATAAACACACAGGCCGAAGGGTCGAAACCGGCCTGGACAAGAACGTCTCACACTGAGATTGGTGGCGGAAAAAACCAATTAAAGAGCAATTAAACAACTAAAATCAATGTCATATCTGATCAGAGGTCGACACCAGACTTTTCAGGAGCATGACGTGGAAATACCCCCTCCCAACACTCGAACACACACTCTAACACACACACTCACTGCTGTCTTCTGTCAGCTGCTGGCTGTATGGTCGTGGTGGTATGGCGTGTGTGTGTGTGTGTGTGTGTGTCCAGAAACAAAAAGCTCTTTCACATCTCCAGAGGTCATATGAGTGTGGAGGTCATTTTTATTAACTGTGCGTCGTCCTCGTCGTTGTCGTCCATGCAACAATATTTTGGTTTCCTGTGCTGCTGAACAAACTGCAGCTCCGGCCTGTGTTTTTAATGAAGCTGCTCTTGTTCTTTAATAAAATATGAACAACTCAATATCATCTTATTACCTGGAGGAACATCTCCTTCCCATGCTGACCGAGTCTTTTAATACCGAGTATGTGATCGTCTGCATTTTTTTTTTTTACAGTTGGACCTCCATTAAAGTAGAAAATCAGTTTAAAAGAGGAAACAGAAATGATTTGATCCTTGTTTTATTGGTTTTTAACCCACAGCTGTTGGACTGTCACAGCTGCTTTCTGTTTTTTCTTTCCACTTCGGGGTCAGAAATGAACTGGGTTTTTTTTTTTTTTTTAAATCATGTGGACGACATTTCACACATATGAATTAGTCTGTTTAGAATTAAAATACGTCACCTCACATGATCCTTCGACCACGTGCGGGCTGTTTTCCCAGAAGTAATAAGACGAAACATATAATTTAGCTTCATTCATTATCGTAATTATAAGTTTTGCCGTTTACGCAACGAGAACAAATCCACGATTCATAAACAGAAATAATTATGTTTATCCTCAATGTTAATGCCTCTATTTTATTATCAACAACTCCAGTAAAACATTTCATATTAGCAGTGATTGTACTAAAGTAAACTGATTAAAAGGAGAATCTTTGTTCATTTATTAAGGCTTAAGGAAATAAAGCTTGTGCACAGACGGTTTCTAAATGAGTGAATGCTGCTTTATGGTTCCCTACACATAGTTTTAGTTATAAAACACCAGGTTGTTCAACATGTCACCAACTGTATACCTGCTTATAGAAGTGGGAGTGAATCGTATATGTACTGCTGCATATAGAATATAATTATCCATACAGCCTCCTTTTATCCCTCTATAATCAACCTCAGTTCACCAGTTAGTCTCCGTGCTGACATATATAGAGACAAACAGATGTTTATGAGGCGGTTCACCTGAACCTTGATGTCTTACAACAGAGGGAGGAAGCCACGGAGCAGCAGAGAGGAAACATGTGGACCGGGTCGTCCATTCACACCCAGAACCACAGCTGAGGGGAGTTGTCACGCTCACGCGCTGTAATCCCCCCAAAATATCACTTCATTTCCCTTAAAGAGTCGGTTTCAAGTCAGAGTTTCGTCAAAGTGAAACTGTGGATTTCAGCTTGGACGATGCTCTGATTGTTTTATGAGCAGCTGAGTAGTTTCAACCTAAAACATCTCAAACAAACAAACAGCCCATGGAGGGATAAGTACTAATCCAAAATACTACACTGTAACCATGTCAACTACTGATACAATATTGATACAGCACTTCAGAGAACTGATACAGTATGACGACATTTTAAAGGTATAATGTGTAGGAATTACCCCAATCTAGCGGTGCGGTTGCATATCGGAACGCATTCTTGATGTTGCATTCACGTGAAATCGGGCAGACATCAGACAAACAGACACTGCATGTAACAGGATAAACAAGTGTCTATGTAAACAAGTGGTCCACCAGCACGAGGCCCTTATGTATTTGTAACGACTTGTAACGACTCATTCTAAGGTACGAGAAAGCTTTCATTTGTATGCGGGTGTGATTCGACTTCAGTGAAATACGTATTTATGAAAGACATATTTGATTTTTGCTAATAAAAAGCCAAATAAGTGACATACTGGGGCTTTAAGTGAATCAATATTTTCTTATGTCCATATTTAATACAAATTATACTAATATACGTATATAAATATAAATAAATAAATAATCTATATAATGCAGCGTATTTTATCAGCAACAACACACACTTGTGAGTCCACTTGCTGAACACAATATACACTATACACAACACACACAAAGACTGGGCTTTGTTCCCTTCCACCGTTACAGGGGAAACACTCGGCAAGACGCAAGCCTTCCTCTTTGTGTGTGTGTGTGTGTGTGTGTGAACCTTTGACCTTCCTGAGGGAAGCTGCTCCTGGGGGGATATGGCGAGGCGAGGCGAGGGGAGGGGGTGATGATGTTATCATAAACACAGCCGGGCCGGGCCTTCTTCTCCCAGGTTCACCACCGCCACCGCCACATCCATGTCTGACTTCCTGTCACTGTGCTCTCGATCAGCTGAGCCGTTACTCATGTTAATGACCGGTTTAAACTTGATATATGCAGCCTAGCAACAATCTGGGAGTTACAATAACAAATGTGTCTGACTTATTCATCTTAGTTAATGAGCTGGCGACCAAATGATTGTTGGTTAGTGGTTTAATCCAGTGTTTTTCAACCTTGGGGTCGGGATCCCACATGGGGAATCTGAAATATCTAGTAATTGATAAGAAAAAATTCTGATACATTTTTTTAAAACTAATTATTATTCTTTTTAAAATAATGATTAAAACACGACGCACAATCTTAAACAACAATATTCTATACTTTTATACTTTCTCGAACATAAATCGAGTTCAAATAAAATGCAACATATAAAAATATCTTGATTGACAGGGGTCACACGCCAAAAAAGGTTGGGAACCACTGGTTTAATCCCATTTCAAGACGTTACGATCCAGACAAACAAAGTACCATCATCATCATCATCATCATCATCGCCAACTTCAGAAAACAAGCACAGACGTTACGACCCGTCCACCACCAATTACATGACTACGAGGTGCTCATGGGTAATCACATTACATCACAGCACTGACCTCAACCTCCTTTAGTCTCGACCACACACCTGTGAAGTCTGGTGACTGTGTCTTCCAGCTTTAGAGACTAGACTGTCCACACACACAGTCAGTCATACTATACGCACACACCTGCAGTCTCCAGGTGGACCACACTTTGGTCATGATGACACACACAGACTCACAAGGTAAACACAAAATAAGACTCCAGTGGTGATGATGAAGAAGTGGCTGTGTTTCTCTGGACAAAGTCAAGACGGTCATACAGTAATGACAATAAAGTTGTAATTTTAAAGAGCCCCAAAGGAGTCTGCTTTTGGTTATAAAAGAGTCTCATATTAATGTGGATGAATCTACGTTACCCACTTGTTAATGGATCCATTTTCGATAAATATATAATTTTGTCTTTATAGTTATTTTGTTATTTAGTGGTCGACTCGCCCGGCATTTCCTAGTTTCGGTTTCCCGGACGCTGCCCGGCGGGTCATGGGAATAACGCCGCCGAATCGCTAGTTGGCATTGTTTATAGTCGGAACTACGGCGGTATCTGATCGTCTTCCAACCTCCGACTTTTATTCTTGATGAATGAAAACATTCTTGGCAAATGTTTTCGCTTTTGTCCGTCATTTTTTGGCTCATCATTATTTTCATCATTGAAAAGACTAAAATTTAGATTAGTTGTTATATCTGCTGCTTATATTCCTTAAGATTTGGGGTGAAATGTTCAGATTTTATTCACAAAATGATCTTCATTGTTGAAATTTGCAGATGTTTATTCCTTCAGTCTGGCTGTAATGCTGCGTCATAGGACTAAAATATCAGCTGGCCGGAGAGAGAGAGAGAGAGAAAAAAAAAGACTTGAATGAGAAGCTCATGTTGCTCTTTGTCTACTAGATTTGTGTTTGCGAATGACAAACCACAATGGTAGATGAGAGGAGTGGCCTGTACAGACAAGACTGAGATTTACATCATTTTCTGGAAATCCGTTTCAATTCACAAGGCCGTTCATTTTTTGGTTAATCCAGATAAAGGAAGATCAAGAAAGAAAGAAAGAAAGAAAGAGTAACAACTACGTTTCATCATCTTTAGACATTGTTTATCCAGATGAATCAGACACTTTGACAAGGAGACACATCCAGGTGGTGGGGATGTATCAGGGTTTTGTCGGTTGTCATCCGTCCTTCCTTGTTTTTTAGAAAGCATCATGACAGACCGGTGAGTCAACAACCTCAGGACTCCTAGACACAGCAACACTGGATCTTATAGGAGTTAAAGGAAAACAACCTCCAGGTATCTCAGAGGAACTGACAACATCTCAACGCTCAGTCACGGAGATTACCACACAGACAAGACAGAAGACGACGAATAAAGACGAAGACTAAATGTCCACAACTGGGCTGACAGAGGAGCTATAGCTGAAAAACAAACTCGAAACCAATAGAAGATGTGATACTGGACAAGTGCAACGAAAAAATCCCGACAAAAACTTCTTGAGCTCAGTCCGGGAAATCCAGACTTGTCCCTACTACTGTTTGTCTGACTAAAGGTTATTTTGTCAGAAACCACAGAGCCACAAAAGACAGAGTACAGCTGTTCTCAGAGTGCTCCTTTAACCTCCACAGCTGGATCTACTAGCTACTGACTAACCGTCCTACACTTGGATGAACCCCATCCCCGATTTAAGCGGTGTTATATCTGTATAGGTATGGGATGTATATTCATCACCTCCATAGCCATTAGGGTTGGGTCGCTGGAGTGGCAGGTGTGTGTGTGTAGTGTGTTTACATGTTTTCAAGGCCTCTTCATCCCACAGGACCTAGACCTGGGTTGTTATGAGCAGATGGTCATAATTATCGCAGCACAGAAACCACCAGCAGCAGCAGCAGAGTAGGCTATAAGGGGGGTGGTTGTGCTGGTTGCTGCTGCGTAGCCAGATTGGTTTCAGCAGCAACCTGGGTTGGGTTGGGTAATCCTCTTTCCAACCTCGTCAGGCAGGGGTTACGGTAGTTCACTATAATCCACACCTATATAGCGCCGTGAAGTGAAGTTTGTACAACTTACTTACCTCGGAAAGCACCAGCAGAACAACACAAGTCAGTCGACTATAGAGAAACAAGATGTGACGCTACATGGTGGTTGAGAATTAAGGTTCCCCCTCCCTCTTTAAGGCTTCATGTTGAGGAAGAGGAACTGGCCTGTTTTGACGTTTCTTCTTTGAAGTTTTAAAGGAACAACAGGCCAGACTTATTCTGAGAAGTTGTAACTGGTACGTCTATAGAGTTAGTACCCAATAAATACCACCTGGACTTTGGTAAAGCCCCCCCAAAAGAAGGTACTTTCACTTGAAACTGGTGTACCTTGTACCTGGTAAGGCCAACAATAACAACAACCCCTAACCTTTCAGCAGAAGACAGCTAGAAGATACACCCGTTTCTAGAAATGCATTAGGACTATTAATAAAGGTGCAGTTTGTAGACTGTGTTGTATAGCTACAAAGACAAAACGTGTCGGGCTTCAGGATGGATGCGCTATAGCTCCTTCCCCCCTCGAAGAAAAAAGGAGGCAGGTGGCGATAAAACAAAAGAAATAAGAGCCAGCTCGATGGTAGCTACTGCTTTTGTAACTTCAAGAAGGGAAGTGAAGAGGGGGGTGACAAAGGGTGGGAGAAAAAAAGAAAAGAAAAGAAAAGAAAAAACAATGAAAAGCGAACCGACCTGCATGTGTAATGTCGGACAGGTCGTAGTTCCGGGCGCTTCGGGGGAACTCCTTCAGTTTTCGGTTGGACAAGTTGAGCGCCCCGCTGGCTGCAGCCTCCTCCAGCGCCTTCTCCACGCTGCGGCTGGCCGCTACGGTGGCCGGCAGCTGGGCTCCATCCCCAGCAGCCATCAAACGGACAGGTCTACCTCCTCTCTCTCTTTCTTTCTTTTTTTTTTTTTTTCTTACTTTGTTTCAAACGTCCGCTCCACTTTCATAACCTCCGGACAGATCCCAGACACAAAAAAAAAGTCCGCACCGAGTTCGCTTCTTGTGAAAAAGTTAAATCCAGATAGAGAAATCGTTACAAACGGACGTGAGTTTTGATTGTTTCCCTTCTTCTTCACACAACGGGACTGGAGCCGTGGGTCCGACTCCTGAAAGAGAGAGAGAGAGAGCGGGCTAAGCTGTCAATCTTTCAGGAAGTCAAGTGAAGCGGAGGCATTTGGCAGCGGTTACACCCGGAAGTCGGCGCGTCCCCTTCAAAATAAAAGCACCAAACTTGCTGCCACCGCTAAAAAAAAATAAAAAACCGTTATTCACAGTTTTGTTCAGAACATTATTTTACAGCAACGATGAATAGAGCAGATTTTTCTGTTTTTTAATTAATATGATGTAACTGTTTCTATACCAGAGATGTAGAACAAACGACCAACTAACCGTAAATTCACACTTTATGCACTAATTTTAATTAAACAAGTCTTGATGACTGACAGAACTTTTTATTTACTATAATATATTGTGTAGTTACTGTAATATTTTGACTTTTTTGATCCTTTATTATTCAGTTCATTAGTTTGGTGTTATTTTATTCTTTAATTGTTCCATTAAATGTTACACTATTTTTTTAAATGTTGTTTCATGTGATACACTTGGTGTGTTTCTTTCTGTGTCCAGTAGTGACAAAGTTTTGTGTAGTTAAATTTCCCATTTGCAAACTAATTCTTACAATAAGCTTCCGGGGGGAAAAACTCTTGTATAACCAACAATCAACTCTATAAATAAAAGTCCACATTTTGACCTCATGATATCAGTAGCCTATTTCTAAATTATAACTGATCATGACATGAACTGAACCTATAGTGGCAGTCTTTACCTATAGACCTAACTAGAAGCCACAACTTGCTGTGAAAAGTAATTTAATTATAGGTCCATTAATAACATAATAATCAAGTTTAAATGTATTAACAGCATGTGTACGCCTCGTGATGTGAACTTTATTTTGATAGCCAGCACCGGAAGTGTGGGAGAGTGATTGCACTTGCTACCTGAGGTTTTAGGGGTTGGTTTTTTCGGAAGGGTGCAGCCCAGCGCGAGGCAGCGAGGGAGGGGGCGTGGCCAAAATGTGAGTATTTTTGACTGACACACATGGGGGCGGGGCCTCAGATTGTGTAGTAGGGGCTGTCTGTAAGGTTGTGTTACAGAGGAGAGTCAAACTTTTGTTGATGCTAATAAGCACCAGTTGAGAATTAGATTAGTGCAGACATAATTAAATTATTGATTAATCATAAAGCTGTGAGATTAATGAGGTAAAACTGACTGAATTAATGTTTAGTTTATTGTGAATGAAAGGAATGTATTCTGAATTACTAATATAAAATAAAAGATAGGATGAATTCAACCAAATTAAAAAAAGTGAAAGGTGTAAAACCACAATGTCTGCACGCACACACATGCACACGTGTCTAAAGATTTATATAAGTGCAAATGCAGCGTCAGCAGGGCCACCATTGTCCCTCTTTACCTCCCGTGAGGTTTATAACCCTGATTCTTATTCCTCCATTCTTTTAGGAACAGATGACTCTCCTCCTACACACACACACACACACATGCACAAATCCACACACTTCTGCATCCATTAGCATTGTCCCCTCCTCTTCATCCTCCATCCATCCTTCCCTTTAGCCCCCCTGTCTCCTCCCTCCCTCCCTCTCCAGCGTCCCATTGGACCATCTGTCAAAGTCCTGGTCTGACTAGTTGTCCAGCTGCGACCACAGCGAGAGTGTGTTGTCGGCAGCGTGGGGGTTAACTTTCACTACATGCACTTGCGAAATCCATTAACAGTCGCTGCTTAACTCATTTCGTCCACTGTATTTCTACGAGATTAAAATGAGGGTAGCGAGACACCTCCCCCCATCACCCGAGGAGGGGATGCTGCGGCCTATTGCTTGGTCTGCTGTTCTGAGGTTCCCTTTGTTTCATACAATACAGCTGTAAAGTAAACAGAGGAGAATATAGAGGCACTAAATCAAATTATGTTTGATTTATGATTTCATAACAACGACATAATGGATAATAAACAAAACAATCAGTGCATCCATTGTGACCATGTGTGTTTACTGAGATTTTTAATATGCTGTGACGCCCCCAGTTGCTACTTTAAATGTAGAATTACAGGGCTGTTTATTACAGTAGAGCTAGTGCAGCAATATCTGGGTTATAGTATGTTTTGTGCTGTCTTCTCTGAAGGTTAATTCCACCACTGTGGGGCTCAAACTGTGATATTTAAAGGGGAACTATGCAAGTCCGGTCTCTTTCACTTTGTTTTGCTAACCCTCCTCTCAGCCATGTGCATTTGTTTCCAACGAAGCCAGCGAGAAAGCAATCAATAGAGCACTACATAATGCATAATGTGCAATGTGTATATTTGTGTAGTTTTATCTGTCATAAACAAGAGACACGGGAGGTTGGTTTTCAGCTAAGAGAGGCTAGGTGGAAGGCAGAAAGCCTCCATTCTCCCTGGAATTATTAAGTTACAAGTCATTTATTTAACCAGCACTATAACTCCAAAGCTGTTTAATTAAGGTACAAATGTAGCAGAGTTAAGGTAAAAAATCCTGCATAGTTCCTCTTGAAGTTTGCGTTGCTGTCAGAAAGTGGTGAGAAAGGCTAGCTGGTTAGCATGCTACCTTCAGAAAACATGATGACGAGAGTTAACTTTACTTTGGTGTTTGTTTCCACCTTTGATGTAATGTAAGAGAAGATGTTTGATGCTGAACTCACCACTTTTACTTAGGCGACTTCTAGTAATTTCTGGTAGTAGTAAGTCAACAGTTGCTAATGCTAACGCTATGTAGCATTTACAAATAGCTATATCTTTTGGTACTAAATTCACATACATTTAATATCATTAAATACGCGACAATCCCAGCTTCAATGTATTGCACAACTTTCAGTATTTAATTATGCAAAAAAGCATCAACACCAAGAAAGAAGCTGCTAAAGCTTGCATTATATTTTTAAAAAAAGATCCATTGATACTAAATTCGTAACCATTTCTAAGTTTGGTCCAACACAAGAACTGAATATTGTCCTACAACAGGGAAATGTGATAATTATAAGTTTTAATAAAAGTCATTTAAGTTGGTTTGACTTCATGAAAATTTTAATTTATTATGAAAAATATTGTGCATGAGATGGAAATATCAGGATATTTAATATGATTTAATAAACACTAAAGGCTTCAATTTTAGTGTTAAGAATGCAAAAGTCTTCACCATAAACTCCAACACAGGACACAGCAGGTCAGATAAGTTCACACACACACACACACACACACACACACACTTTCACACACTTGCATGGTCATGCTCACGCTCCCTTCTTAATGAGTGCGAATATTCATGAGCTTCATTAACCCACATGCCATTGAGATGATGTCACCACTATGACCAATCAAAAGAGGTGAGTGCACCACCGGTTTGAATTCATTAAACTGGGATTAGACCAATTAGACCAATTAATTAGTTCACATTCGTTTAAATATGAATGAAATGTTTTTCAGCTCAACTATTCAGACTGTTGATTGAACGTCGTCGATGAGCCCAAACGTCTGCGGAGCAGTGACCCAGTAAATCTGGTCCCTCTGGACTCTTTTCCCACCAAACCCTTTTTTTTTTCATTTTTATTTTTAGTTCCTACTCGTTTTCTACCCGAGGGAGTGACATCACCGTTTCTCACGCTCTCTGTCCATCTCTTCTTCCTCTGAGCTCTCCCTCGCTTCCTCTCCCATCCTGTTGATGTTGATGTTTCCCCAGTGGTTTGTAGAGCCACTGTTGTTGACCCATTCATCATACAACACATACACAAATATAAATACGTAAATTATATATGAAACCTAATAGAAATTAGATACATTTCATATAGTGGCATGTCTGTATACGGGTTTCATTTCATTTCTTTATTAGGGGCCGGGCAGCATCAGCTGCCAGGACCCTATTGTTTTCCTCAATGTTCTTCTTTCTTCTTCCGAAGAAGTCCTACTTCCAATTCATAATCAGTGAAAAAAACTTCACAGAAATGTTCGACCCCATACCAGATTTACTCAACTCCAAGGACATGTGCCCCCCCCTCCTGTGGGGGTTTCCAGGCACATTTAGATGTAATAAATAATTACAACATCAGATTTTATCTTATGATGCAAAACACTTATTGTTAAAAACAAATCACGAACATGTCCATGCTATCTAAATGCAATTTATGTATTATCAGATTTTTGTTTAGATAACTCTTTTTTTCTGGCATTTTGACAACTGCTGCCTGGGTGATGACTCCCTGAGTCTATTTAGAGAACTTGCACACCAGGGCTCACTTCCAGACAATTAGCTCAGTGACTTAGGAGCTGGTTATTAATGCCAGAGGTTGTGGATTCAAGCCCCAGCAAGGGTAATGATGATGACATATCCAAATGCCAGATGTTGTCAACTAGTAACACAAGACAATAGTCCTGATGGTGACATTACAGCATGTGTCTCAATTTCAAAACTTTGAAAATAAATTCATATCAACCATATGTGCTACGGCTGTGCAACTTTCACTTTCAAATTGCCTAATTTTGTCTATGAAAAAAAATTGCCCGGCCCTGACCATTGTTGCGCCGCAGCTATTATTAATTGAAGCCTTGTACCAAAGTTGTTAAACCACTTTGACCAACGACAGAAGTAAAATGCTTCTTTAGCATTGATTGATCAGCCAATACTTTCCTGATATCTTCAGTAATATTCAGTGCAGTACTTGCACCTGTGCAGAGTACTTCATCTAAACACTTCCTCCACCTCTGCTACTAATTATAAAGAGAATGGGATGTTGTGTAGATGCAGGAGACGTTAAAGACGAAGCTGAATATGAATGCAAGTCAAGACAACATTTTATTATGTTGATGAAAAACAGTAATGAATGTACATTCAGCTTTTGTGATGAACTGACACGTTGATACATTAGATAATTTCATATGAACAGATACAAACTTTTAACATACCGTATGTAATTAAACCAGAATCAATTTTCATATTTAATATTTTATCATCTGGGGAAAAACTGAAAATAAAGATTGATCAATGATAAACTGATCAAATGTTCAGTAATTTATAATTTTTTAGCTCTTCACTCCACACAAAGTCATGATAACAAATGTAGCTAATGTAAAATGACTCATACAGATAAAAATAAGTGAAAATATTTTAGACAAAGGAAAAGTGTAATAATGAGACAGCAGGAGGACAGGTTCAATTCACTGACTTTTCCCTTTAAGAAATAAACAACATTATAAATATGATCATCCTCTTTATCTCTAACTGCTCTGCTCCACTGTCACTGACACCTTCACTGGTAACAGATTCAATTGGAGGTTTCTACCAGTGTTAATGTATGGAAACATCTTCTTTGTGAATGTGTGTGTGAAGGTGTGTATGTGTGTGTTAGTATCAGGATCAGAGAACGACAGTTTTCCTCTGTTCAAGTCCAGATTCACTCTGACCCTCTGGAGCTTCTTCTTCACTAGGAGAACAGTGACTGGACCTGATGGTGAACCTGCTTCAAATTTACCTTTATCAAACCCTATTCCCCATAATGCAGACACTATCTTGTTTTCCTTCCTCTGCTCGGACTCTGTTAACACACCCAGTGACCAGACAGTATTGTCTCCAACCTGGACATCCCAGCTGTGAGTCCCTGAGTTAAAACCCTCAGAGCCCAGAGCAGAGCAGTAAGAATCAATCCTCTCTGGATTGTCAGGAAGCTGCTGTTTGTCTCCTCCTCGTCTCACACTGGTCAGATCTTCAGACAGGATGAGTTGTGGATGAGCAGTGTTTGGGTCCAGAACCACAGGACTGTAGGAGACCATGTCCTTCATCTTGTTCCAGATGTTGAAGGTCAGGTTGCCCAGGTGTTTGGCCTGGTCTATCAGAGCTCCTGAGTCCAGCTGTGGATCCTCCAGCAGGGGTTGCTGCTGGACTCTTTCCACTGCAGCCTTGTAGTTGAGCAGGAATGAGACGTCTTCAGCTCTCAGCTCGTCCTCTGTGGCTCTGACTGTGTGAGACAGAGCTGCTATCTCTCTGCTCAGAGCCTCCATCTTCTCCTTCATCCTCTGATTCTTCTGCTCCTCTTCCCCCCTCAGTGCAGCCATCCTGGCCTCCTCTTCCTCTTCTAGAAACTGGTGAAGCTTGTTAAACTGCTCCTTAATCTGCCTCTCTGTGTGTCGGGCCTGGACCTTAATGTGTTCTGCTGTTTGATCAAACTTCACTTGAACTTCTTCAAAACCCTTTAACTTCTTCTTTAAGGGCTCCAGAGTTTCCTCAAGTTTCTTCCTGAGTTGTGGAGCAGCTTCATCGATGGGTCTGATTCTGTGGTTTTTGTGTGTGTCTGAATGGAGACAGATGAGACACACTGGCTGCTGATGGTACAGACAGAAGAGTTTGAGTTTCTCAGAGTGCAGACTGCAGAGAGCCTCTGAAGATCTCTGCTCTCTCTGCTGTAAGAAGCTCTCACACAGGTTCTTCAACACCAGACTAATAGGCGGATCAGCTTTTGAACATCTTCGCTTACAAACTGGACACAGTGGATCTTGTTTCTCCTTCCACCAGCTCTTCAGACAGTCTTTACAGAAACTGTGGCTGCAGGACAGAACAACGGGATCTCTGAAGACGTCCGTACAGACCGGACAGCAGAGATCCTCCTCTAATCTGGAAGCCATTTAGTCTGCGAGTGAAGCTGAAAACACAGCAGACAGGAAGTAGAGTCAGTCATGGCTCCCCTCCCTCCTCTACTGACATGACTGAAGTTTACTGTGACTCTGAGTCCAGGTTTTAGTCAAACTCACCTTCAGTGTGTGGAGTGTCAGCAGGTTGAAGCAGCAGTGTTGTAGCTGGACTCACTCACAGGAAGTTGTTGGTTTGGTCTGAAGCTGAATCTGATCGTCCCTTCTTCAGTCTGAATCTGATCGTCTCTTCTTCATACGGCTCTGGGAGTGACCAGTTGTTCCTGGGACTTTGTCCTCTGTGTTAATATCTAACTTGGTTTATCTCAGGTGAGTCAGGTGAGGAGGCGGAGCTTTGATCCGCCCTGAGTACCTCAGGTCTCCGGATGTTGTGGGGCTGTCGTGGCTGACACGCCTCTACAGCATCGCATGGCAGTCGGGGACAGTGCCTCTGGACTGGCAGACCGGGGTGGTGGTCCTTCTCTTCAAAAAGGGGGACCGGAGGGTGTGTTCCAACTATCGGGGAAAGTCTATTCCAGGGTGCTGGAGAGGAGAATTTGGCCGATAGTCGAACCTCGGATTCAGGAGGAACAATGCGGTTTTCGTCCTGGCCGTGGAACGCTGGACCAGCTCTACACCCTCCGCAGGGTGCTCGAGGGCGCATGGGAGTTTGCCCAACCAGTCCTCTGCTGAGGGCTGTACGGTCCCTGTACGACCGGAGCAGGAGCTTGGTTCGCATGGCCGGCAATAAGTCAGACCTGTTCCCGGTGCGTGTTGGATTCCGGCAGGGCTGCCCTTTGTCACCGGTTCTGTTCATTATTTTTATGGACAGAATTTCTAGGCACAGCCAAGTGTACCAAGCCAGAGAGCCAAGGGTACGGTTTGGGAGCCACTTGATCTCACCTCTGCTTTTTGCGGATGATGTGGTCTTGTTGGCTCCCTCGAGCCAGGACCTTCAGCATGCACTGGGGCGGTTTGCAGCCGATTGCGAAGCAGCTGGGATGAGAATCAGCACCTCTAAGTCCGAGGCCATGGTTCTCGACCGGAAAAAGGTGGTTTGCCCCCTCCAGGTCAGAGGAGAGTTCCTGCCTCAGGTGGAGGAGTTTAAGTATCTTGACCTGATGGTGGCTTTACAACATCTACATCCATAACAGTAACTTTCACTTTAAAATTGCCTAATTTTGTCTATAAAAAATTTCCCAGCCCCAACCATTGCTGCGCAGCAGCTATAATTTTCCTTGTGTTTTCCTCGTGTAAACGGTACCAAACATTACACCAAACAAACAACACATTGACATATGTAT
>NC_140924.1:13935956-14031263 GCF_045865225.1 Trachurus japonicus
ATTATTTGTATTTTTCAAATATAAAAAAAACATAAACATTGAGGTTCATTCATTCTTTCTCTATTATTTATATCTGATTACATGCATTTTAATTTTATTTAGACCTGAACTTCTTATAAAGATAAAATCAAGTTCCTGTTCTGCAAATTTGATTCCTGTATTGATCCTAAACAACAAAATCTGAGTTCCACTTCTGGTTAAAGTGAAACTAAACTCTTTAATTAGTACTAAATCCAGAGTTAAGGATTTTATTTTTTTAACCACCACCGACCTTTTCTGTGTGAAGTTTTCACCTGTGACCTCCAGGGAGAGAGAGAGCTAAAGAAAGACAGGACGAACAGCCATGGACAGATGGAGGGAAGGTTGAAGGAGAACGGAGAGAAGAGAGAGAGAAGGAGAGATGAGTGACAGCGACTGAGGGAGAGGAGAATGAGCGAGCGACGTAGAGGTCATATGGAGAGAGAGAGAGAGTGTGAGTGACTGGTGAAAGGGAGAGCGAGCCTGAGAATGAATGGTATGTGATTTAGATGTGACCAGCCCACCACCAGCTGTGCATGTTGTCTCAGGCACACACACACACACACACACACACACAGATTGTCTTATCCTCCTATCCCCCCACTCGGTCTGGAGCCAGTCAGTCATTAACACGGCAGTAAAACAGTCTGTGAGTTCAGACACCAACTTTCATACCAGTGACACTGATACATGTATCTATACTTAACACACACACACACACACACACACACACACACACACACACACACACACACACACACACACACCAACATAAACACAGTCCAACTGCCGAGTCCTGTTTGTTTAAAGGCGGCCTGCAGGTGCAGCTCACCTGGTGTGGACCATGAACAAAGGCCGAGATGCAGTGCTGTGAAGTCGAATATGTATGCTTTTGTGGGTTTTTTTGTTTTGTTTTTAGCACTTAAACTTGTTTATGTTATGAAGGAACATGCCTTATTTTGTTTTACATATTTAAAAAACAACAACAACATAAAACGTCAGGTTCTGGGTTCGATTCCCGGGTCTTTCTGGGCGGTTCCCTCCAGGTTCTTCAGCTTCAGGTCCAAACACATTCACATTAGATTGATTAGAGGCTCTAGTTAGTGATAGGCTGGTTACCTGTCCAGGTGGAATCATACTGATGTTAAAGTTGAACAGAAATGAGTTTGTGACTTAATCAATCTTTGTCATTGTTGTTGTTGTATTGCTTTTTGATTTCTTCCTTTTTTTCCCCTCTCTGTTGCTTGTTTGTTGTGTTCTTCCTTGTTTCTTTCCCTCTTTTCTCTTCTTTTTTTTGGTTGATTTGATTTGTTTTGTTGATTTTGTATTGGAGGGGAGGATTTTATAAGCCCCTTGGCTCTTCTTTTGTATTATGAAGTATAATGTTTGTTTTATCATTGTGCATATGAATAAATAAATAGATAGATAGATAAATAAATAAATAAATAAATAAACCTGTGGCCTTGACCTTTGTCAGCTCCGGGCCCATTCATCTTGGCCTCCTCTCCGTCCACTAACCACTTCTCCACAGACTTTCACCTGATCACCTGTCCAATATCTTCTGTGAGCTTCAAGAAACAGTCAGTTAATTATTTTTAGACATTTTTTTTTTTACAGTGTAATTTCATGTTTCTGCCCTTGTATTAGCACCTTCTCTCTCTGCACATATATCTCCACAAAGAAAGGTCATTATAAGGTCACAACGTCAGTCATTTAACATAAATAAAACATTATACTGTACATGAGCGTTGTGTAAAATCTTTCACAACTAGGGATCATTTGGAAAGATGGAAATACGTGGGTTAGAAAATATGAAGGTGTGTGGCACACTCAAATATTTATTCAAGGGAGACTACTGATAAAGACTTGCTTGGAAAAAACTGATGTGAGTTGCATTTTTACAGATAACTATTCATTTTTTCAAACATTAAGCGCTTGAAAGACTTTACATTAGGCTGTATAAAAGCAGACAAAACACAAAACACAGGCCTCCAATAAAAATCTTACATTCAAACTAGAGTTAAACCACAGCTCCCATGATGTTAGATGCTTGATATAGAACAGAAAACCAGTCGGCTCCCATTAATCTGCATAATGTGTCTCCTATTTGTACAATCAGTAAAATTACATTTCCATAATAAAACTGCTAATAAGAAAAACTGAGTAATCCAATTTGAATGGAAGTGTTTTTAATTCGTTTATGATGAGTTTGCATTTAAAAAAAGGGCACTCAGAGGATTTTAGTGTTGCACCCCCACCATGAGGCAGGATGCGAGGGAGGGGTGGGGGATTTAAGAAATTAAAAAAGACAGATATTAAGCAGATGTAGCAGCTGTTTGGGGCCTGGTAGTCTCCAGGGAGCGCACAGATAAATTCAGCTTTAAGGCCCAGAGCAGCTTAGTCAGGCTGAAAGCATGGGAAGAGGAAGTATTCCTTAGATCATTTACATTTACTTCTTACATCTGTGAGATCTGCACCAAACTGTTGTCATAGATGTCAAAACCATGTCAGATTTTTTTTTTTAACTATACATATCAAGATTCAAGTATGTTTTTTCTAGGAAAAGTGTTGAAAAATGTTGAAAATGCATATTTCACAATGTTTAGGGAAGTAGTCCTGGGATCACCTTTTCATGTGGACACTTAGATTTGTTGGATTCTTTTATTTATTTTGGTGAAATCTTGAGGTAATTGCTATGGGTAATTGTGATCATATACCGCCCCCATGTGGTATTAATGGGATCAACACTACATCTAACACTGTGAAACTTCATTGGTAACGTGAGTAAAAGTGTTACTTACTAATTTTAAATATAGGCCTACAACATGGGCCAATCTGAGAGAAGAGAAAGAAAGAAAAAATACTGAGAAGTCCACAGTATGCCGAAGATTTTATTTTACAGTTTAGCATTCAACTGAAGCTGATGAGCAAATATTATGAAATAGTTTAATAGTTTATGTTGAAAATCTATGATACCAAAAGAATGCAGTCAGTAAAATGAAAATATAATAAATGGACAGTTTCTTCTTGATTGATTATTTTACAGTTTTCAGAATTCATTTACTAAAGAACCCTAATCCTAAAAACAGCAGAACCTGTAAAGCCTTAATTATTTCCCCTTTAATGCCTTTATTTTCTTATATTATATACACAACTTAAGTAAGAAGGGGACTTACCTAATTATTGAAGGTAAATCTAATATTTTATCTGTAGCCTATATTATATTTTCATATATACATTATTACTTCCATTAACAATGTTGATTTCAATTAAATTTGATTGTTTCTATTATTATTAATAATAAAGCATTTGAATCATAAAAATGAGAATTAATGCCAATTTTGTCCCTTTACTGTGGTAAAATAGGCGAAAATAGGAATCTGAACTACATTACCCATGAGCACCCTGTAGGGAAATTTACCGACTTTCCCGCATCCTGAGGCCTCTCGTCGCTGATTGGTTGAGCGCGCCAGCCAGGAAACACATATCGAAACGTGATTGGCCGGTTCCCCTCCGGTCAGTTGCCCGGATGTAGATTGGATACATACATACATATAAGGGACAATTGTAGGCGGCGGGTGTTGTAGTTCAAACCAACCGTCCGGACCCGAGCGATTTAACGTCGAGCTGCAGCGGCTGAAGTTATCCGTGGATTTTAAACATGGTACGTATTTAAAAAAAAAACCTCGTGTGCGTGATTAGTGTCGCGTCGGCCGCTGATATTCAATAATCGATACAATAGATCCTTTCAACTGAGGAGCTAACTGTTAGCCGCTAGCGCTAGCTGTTGTACTAGCCTAGCAGAAAGGCGCGGTAAAAAATAGATAAAACTACACAAAATGTCCGGGTTTTTTTCAGCTGATGTGTTTCCGTTAACGGCTGAACGTTAACGGCCGGTGTCGGTGTGTTTTTTTCATTTTCAGGCCGGCGGCAAAGCAGGTAAAGACTCCGGGAAGACCAAGACCAAGGCGATCTCTCGCTCCCAGAGAGCTGGACTGCAGGTCGGTTTCACTCATCCACTCAACACACACAGAGACAAACACTCATTCATTCATTCATTTAGACATGTATTCATTCATCATTTATGTATTCATTCATGGATTCATAATCATTTTTACCTCGGCGGTGTTAGCAGTTAGCATGCAGGCTAACAGCCAGAGGTTACACAGCTGGTGGCCGGTCGAGTCTCACCGACGGACGGACACAGGCCACTGGGAGAGTCCTGCTTTGTTTCCCCTGTAACTGAAGCTCTCTATTTCTCTCGTTTTCTTCTTTCTTCTTCACTCTCTTTCTGTCTCTCTCTTTTTCCTTCTCCCTTTCTCCCTCTGTTTGTTTCTTTCTCTCTCTATCTTTCTCCTTCTCTCTGTCTCTCTTTCTACTTCTCTCATTCTCTTTTCTTTCTCTCCCTTTCTCTTTTCCTTCTCTTTCTACTTGTTCCCCTTTCCTCCTCTCTCTCTCCCCTTGCCTCTCTTTCTCTGTCTCTCCATCTCTTTTTCCTTCTCTATTTCCCTCTCTCTTCCTCCCTCTGTATCTTTCTCCTTCTCTTTTCCTCTCTCTATCTTTCTCCTTCACTCTCTCTCTTTCTACTTCTCTCATTCTCTTTTCTTTCTCTCCCTTTCTCTTTCTACTTCTCTTGTTCCCTTTTCCTCCTCTCTTTCTCTCTCCCTCCCCTTGCCTCTCTTTCTTTTTCACTCTCTTTCTCCCTCTGTTTCTTTCTATCTTTCTCCGTCTTTCTCCCTCCCTTTCTCCTTCTCTCTGTCTCTTTCTACTTCTCTCGTTCCCTTTTCTTTCTCTCCCTCT
Organism: Trachurus japonicus; assembly: GCF_045865225.1. NCBI lineage: Eukaryota > Metazoa > Chordata > Actinopteri > Carangiformes > Carangidae > Trachurus > Trachurus japonicus. The sequence continues at coordinate 13,940,775 of NC_140924.1, forward strand.
CTTTTTCCTTCTTTCTTCCCCCCTCCCTCTCTGCCTCTTTCTCCTTCTCCCTCTCTCTTTCTCCTGCTCTCAATTCAATTCAGATGAGCTTTATTGGCATGACTGTTACGAGAACTATGTTGCCAAAGCACCAAGAATCAATGAAACAAACAAATTCAACTCACAGAATCAAATCTCTCTCTCTCTCCCTCTCCTCCACAGTTCCCGGTGGGTCGTATCCACAGACACCTCAAGTCCAGAACCACGAGCCACGGCAGAGTCGGCGCCACCGCAGCCGTTTACAGCGCCGCTATACTTGAATACCTGACTGCCGAGGTGACGGGAAACTCTTCGCACTTCATCTTCAACCTCCATTAATATACACAAAATAAAAACTAACCTCGTCTCAGCTGCTGTTTTCTAAACCCGGGGTTTGGTTCTGTGTTTTTCGTTTTTTCTCCTCCAGGTTCTGGAGTTGGCAGGAAATGCATCGAAGGATCTTAAAGTGAAGCGTATCACCCCTCGCCATTTGCAGCTCGCCATCAGAGGAGATGAAGAGCTGGATTCACTCATCAAGGCCACTATTGCTGGTGGAGGTGAGGAAACGTTTTGATTATTTGATTAATAAATTACCCATATGTATCGATCTCTAGCGCTTAATCTCTCTTCTCTCTTTGTTTTTCCCAGGTGTGATCCCTCACATCCACAAGTCTCTGATCGGAAAGAAGGGCCAGCAAAAGACCGTATAACCTGAAGTGCCCTGGAAGTCGTGCCATCTCAGGACGAAGTCTGCATCAAGTGGTTAAATGTCTTAGATTAGAACACCTTTAGGAGTTATTTGTATGGTTGAGCTTGCATTTACTCACCTGGGGTATTTTTTTAAAAGTGGCTTCAGAGAAGCTCATTTTCTTGTGTTCCGGCTTTTTTTTTTTTTTTTTCTGTTCCTGGTGCTGCCGTTTTTTGTTTTGTTTCGTGTCAACTTCCTTTTGTGGTGTTCCCATGTTTTAAAAGTGGTGTTTTAAAATAAAGCTCTTATTGGGCATTCGCAGTTCGCTCTTTCAGTTCTTTGCTTGTTCATGAGCTTGTTTCCGTTTTTACGTTATCACTTTCTACTCTGTAGGTATTCAGTTTGGCTACCCCAGTGTGGATGGTGACAATGTTTGGCTTCAGTATTCTTAATATTTAAAGTTTCAAGGAATTTATCTTTGGTCTGTAAAAGCGAAGACCGACCACCCACCACAGCTTGCACATGGAAAGTGTCATGAACCATCTTAAGTGTGCAAACCATCAGTTTCAGTCTTGTGCAGTTGCAGTTGCATGAAATGCAGAGCATGTTTGAACATCAGTTAAACCACTGGACTGACATGAACTGGAAGAAAAAAGAAAATAAAAACATTGTCATTTTTGGATTCTGAATAAAGACTGGACTGGCACAGTCAGAACATTTTACACACTGTGGTGTACGGATGGATTATTTGCTGTACCGCTCGGCGGCTGGTTAGAGCTCCAACAGGAACAAGGGGAAGTTTTTTAATGCAGTAGAGCCAATCATTTTTTACTTTTTATTGAAACACGAGATTTAAAATATTAACACTGAAAATAGTTAATTAGAGGTAATGACTAGAGGTAAAGTTTATGATACTTAGGTGAAGAGGCAAAAAAAAATAAATTGTAATAGATATCACTATGAAACTTTACCAGTTTGTTATGTACAGAATAAATAAGAAAAAATTTATTGCAAGTTTTCTGAATTGTATGTTTATATATGCAAATGAGGTGCTAACTCATTAAATATGCGCTAATTTGCATATTACCAGAACAGATTCGCCCATACATCAGGAAATACTGTCTAGTCATAAAAAAAAAAAAAAATTTGCAATCTTTTTGGTATACAATTTCTTTAAACCCTCCTATGAATTATATATCAACAAACCCTTGTGTAAAAATAAGCAGGATATAGATAGGAAGAAGTGTGGAAAGTTTAGTGAGTGTAGGGAAATGAATATTTAACATTTTGGTGTGTAAACTTTAAGTGTTTGCACATGCTCGTAAAAGAGATTTTTTTTATCTCAAGCAATTTGCCTGGTAAAATAAAGGTTAAAAAAAAAAAAAAAAGCACATTCCTACTGCAAGTCTTTCCTTCTTTCAAAATTTCTGTATTATAACTTTAGTACGCTATCATTTTATAAAAAACAGTAGTTCCAGTTCTATTACCTTCTATGCTTTATTCAACATAGAATCTATATATTACATTGGCCACATATACAACAAAAAGCAACAAACACACAACATCCAAATGTAAGTGATCACACTTCCTTTTTAACAGCGCAAAGATAGTTTCACTATCTCCTCGAGGTCATTCCTTACTTTAACTTTATTTTCTTCTACTTTACTTTAAAGCAGAAGTAAGTGATATATTTGTGTTAATATAAGTCTTAAATAGTTGTATCTTCCGACAGCAATCACTTACATAGAGTGTTTGGACCGAAACACGGGTCTCTCAGTCCCTCTGCTCTGCTCTGAGCCGAGGAGAAAACATTTATCGTATCCTACAGTTTTTATCCAATGAGGAGAGAGAACGGCATGCAGGGCTGTGTGTGCAGCCAAGGGACGCCGTGAATGTGGCGACGTAGGGACGAGGACTGTTATGGTGCGTTCAAGGAAACTCGTATTTTTCCGACCGTGAAGTTGTACCAGTTCGATCTGGTACGAGTTCACCGGTCGGAAGTTACGAGTGGCCGTTAACAGGTCGGAAAAACACGAGTGGGTTGCCTGGAACGCTACAAAGTCGTAAGTTGTGACTTGAAGCTGTAATTTACGATTTCAAAAGCCTGCCTGGAACGCAGCATTAGCGAAAACGACCGGACCACTTACTTCTGCTTTAAGTAGGACGGTATCTCTTAAATTCTCTTTCTTTCTTTCTTACTGCTACCTTCAGCTATTAGCTCAAACAAAAACGTCTCAGAGTCACTACTAAAACGTGCAGCCTTGGGTAATCTCTGTAATCTGATACTGGGGAAGTTGGCCGTTTTCACTCCCTGTTGAAATCGAAAGGTAAACCGTTACTCAGTCCAGGAAGAAGCGGCTTTAACGGGACTGTGTTTTTTTGTTTGTTTTTTAATGAGAAGATGAAGATGTTTGTGGTGTTTGTGACGCTGTTGTACGATGAGAAAAACTTTATCTAACACAATTTAAATAAACTAACTAACTTCTTCAGATTTACTGCGCGCAGGCACACACACAGCGTCAGAACGGTGAAGTGAAACAATAACCTGCAGATAACGTAAGTTGACGTGAACTGTGACCCAGAGCAATAAGACTTTAAAGGACAATTCCAGTCAAATTCAATAAAAATAAATAATTAAGTGTCCTTAATAATATACTAAAAGTTTACCAAAGTTTGACCACTAAACGTGTAATTTTTAAGATGGCGTCCATGATGGCAGGAAGACCTTAAAATATCCTAACTCTTTCGTTATTTGACCTAGCCAAGTAATATTGGTGTCTAACCCCATGTTTTCTGAGTCTATGAATCCATTTGACTTGTCTAAATTGCACTGACAAGATTACATACTTACTTACAGTACCACACAGTTCTAATAAATGTATTCTTTATTGGGATCAAAAGATTGGTTATGAACCACAGAAACCACCAACACAAGGCAAAACAATATGAGAAGGGAGAAATGAGTGGTTGACCTGATGCTCCTTTTTGTGTTTACAAATATACATAAAGTGGTATCATTCAAGTACATAGGTTAATATTTTGTTTGAAATATAATATATATTAAATATATATTAAATATATTAAATTAAATAATATAAAATATATTGTCCACTGGTGTGACTGCCCGAGGTAACATTGCCAATCTGTATATGACTGTAATGAAATATGACTTATTTAATGAATTACTTTCATACATATAATAAGAATGTTTACTTTATTATATTGTATATATATAAGTCTTCATGACCCCACTCTCAATAACCAAGAGACAATACATTTTGTCTGCAAAACTGAGTAGTTGGTGATTCATGACAGGATGGCCAACCAATGGTAAGTGTTACCAGATCTCTCTTCGATTTTATATGAAACTTAAGTCATAAAAAAAATTGTTTTAGTTGCAGCTATGCATAAGACATAATTTTAACATTGAAAAAAGGTTCATATTGTTGGTCTATTTTCATTTGAAAGCAGGAGAATGATAATGCTCACTAAAGTCTTTGAGCTATGGTTCAATTGAAGTCTCAAGTTTGAACTAGAGTCCCCTTTTTCGATATTGTGTTAAAATGTGTTGATTTCAAGTGGTTATTTGTTTTATAGACAAAATGCACAATATGGCACTGCTGTCTTTATTTTGTTGTTTCCAATGCATAGTCTCTTTGAATTATATTAGTCTCTTCGAAAATATGCAAATGTTATGTTATTTAAAATCTCACGCTGCCGGCCATTCCACGTGCCAAGAGTCCTACACAACAGAGTGCAGGTTGTTTTCATCAGGTCTGACGTGCTTTTCACACTATTGGCTGCTGCAGATGTCAAGCAATGTCTGAGACAAACCGCTACTTTTCATCGTGTTTTTTTACTGGGAACATGAATCACGTGGAACTGAACGGCTTCATTCACAGAGATGATTCAGGTCTTTAACTGTACATTATACAAAAATACATACAACAGGTACACATGTATCAACAGCTTTGTGGGTTTTTTTTAGTCATTCCAATAAAATTGTGTTGATTTTATACTTTGTTCAATGTGTTTTACATATTTTTTGTGAGTGAATTTATAGTTAGCCTATAGGTGGAGAGTAGCCTACACTTTGGGGCCTGATGATATTCTGTTCACTCAGCAGGACATAAATTAGTTTCTGTGCAGCCTCTGTAGTGTGACACTCTGTGGGAGTTGATCTGTCTTCACATCCTGTTGAAATCAAAAGTAAAAGTTTGTCGCTGCAGAGGTCTGGTTCAGTCTGGTTATAACCGTTACTCACTCCAGGACAAAGCGGCTTTAGGGGAACTGCAGATGAAGACGATTGTGGTGTTTGTGACGCTGTTGTACGGTGAGAAAAACTTCATCTAACTCCATTTAAATGGCTGTGTGAACCATGTTATAGAAGCTGACTTGATACTGTGATACTTTGGTAAAGTTGGAAAGATATTCACAGATTCGAACTTCAGGGATAATCTGAAGGGAAACGTTGTTCAAACATGACGCCTCTTTCCCATCGTAATAGCGAGCTACAAGAACTAAAAACACTTATCTTTTTCTCTCTCTTTCACTCCACCCATCAACAGTCTCCTTAAGCCTGGTTTAAGCCTGGTTTATGCTCGACGCAGTCGCGAGTGCGCGAGGCTCGCGCGCCACAAATGACGTAAACGCGCACCTCGCGACGGCGTCGCGCGCTGGCGCGTCGCGCTGTCGCGCACCTCCAGGATTTTGAAACTTGGCGCGTGCCGCGCGAGTGTCGCTCGGTTCAAAATGGATGAATTTGAGGGAAGACTGGCTGAGCTGGTACGCTCTAGCATTTGTACAACTCGTAATCAAGTTATAAACACCATCAAATGACCCAGAACTCGAGGAACTATGCAAATCCGGTCCCTCCTCTCCTCCATGTGCATCTGTTTACAACAAGCCGGCGAAAAATCAATACATGGAGCGATCGATAACGTTATATAACTACACTGATGTTGCAAGGACGGTTGGTTTTCAAATCATGTAGTTAACTATCACAATTACACCGGAGCTTTTTAATTAAGGTAAATAGTAGAGCTACAGGAGAAATCCTGCTTACTTCTTCTCTGTTTTTAGTTGCTTCTGCTACTTCCTATTGTATTTTTTTATCTACCGCCCCCTGTCTTTGTTACGAATATTGCAACGGTGAATGCGGCAAGTATAAACCATGGATGTATTAAGCCTGGTTTATGCTCGACGCAGTCGCGAGTGCGCGAGGCTCGCGCGCCACAAATGACGTAAACGCGCACCTCGCGACGGCGTCGCGCGCTGGCGCGCCGCGCTGTCGCGCACCTCCAGGATTTTGAAACTTGGCGCGCGCCGCGCGAGTGTCGCTCGGTTCAAAATGGATGAATTTGAGGGAAGACTGGCTGAGCTGGTACGCTCTAGCATTTGTACAACTCGTAATTAAGTTATAAACACCATCAAATGACCCAGAACTCGAGGAACTATGCAAATCCGGTCCCTCCTCTCCTCCATGTGCATCTGTTTACAACAAGCCGGCGAAAAATCAATACATGGAGCGATCGATAACGTTATATAACTACTACACTGATGTTGCAAGGACGGTTGGTTTTCAAATCATGTAGTGAACTATCACAATTACACCGGAGCTTTTTAATTAAGGTAAATAGTAGAGCTACAGGAGAAATCCTGCTTACTTCTTCTCTGTTTTTAGTTGCTTCTGCTACTTCCTATTGTATTTTTTTATCTACCGCCCCCTGTCTTTGCTACGAATATTGCAACGGTGAATGCGGCAAGTATAAACGCCTGTGCGCTCTGCCGAGGTGCGCGCGCCAACTGCCAACGGAGCCAGGCGAAAGTATAACCTAGGCTTTATATTGGTATAAACGCCTGTGCGCTCTGCCGAGGTGCGCGCGCCAACTGCCAACGGAGCCAGGCGAAAGTATAACCAAGGCTTTATGGTCACAATACAACAGCTGTTTTTGATGGAAAAAATGCTTTTTTGTACAATGCGCACTGAAAGATGACAGAGTGGAACAAACCCAAAAGTACAAGACCAGGCAAGTGGCAGTAGAGTGGCAGACAAGAGGTCAATGACCACTTGGCAAGTGGGTTTGCACTCTTTTTTATGGGCGAGTGAGTTTAACTTCAGTACCACCACACATCATCACTTCTCCTCACTGGTACTTCATGACTGTGGCTATACCGCGGACCTCCGTTACACCTGAGTCATGTTGCCTTCCAGTTTTACTCAGATATCTGAATTTCTGGTCGGATCTCAGCAGCCCCAACATACAGTAAGAATTCAAGATGGCTGCTACTCACGTCAACAGTAGCTAGTAAATCAACACTGCAATTTAACTGTTGACTTTATTTTTCTCTGAACTGTTTCACATTAAACTCAGTCCCTGGACATTTTCCTACACAATGTTTTTGTTGTAAGTTTGAACGGCTTCTGAAAAGCATTATAAATATCTATCATTTACAGCTATGAAATCATCATATTTTTTGTTTCGTTATATTAATTTTTCACTTTTCCAACTTCTGCATTTATAAGAAACAAACCTGTGGTTCCTCAGGCCTGTGGTGTGTGAGTCTGTGTTGATGAGACTGTCGGTGGTTCACTGCAGCTCCAGGTCAAACACTGGATCTTCATCAGAGTCTGATTATCTTCTGGTTTCTGTCTCACCTCTGTCTGTGTCCTCAGTTTCCCAGCATGCCTCAGCTGTGGAGACGTATGAGGGGGTGGGGTCTGTCCTGCTGCCCTGTTACCTTCCTACGTTTGACCTGGACGAGCCTTCAGTGGTGTGGAGCCGCTCCGACCTCCGTCCTTCAACCGTCCACCAGCTTCAGCTGGACGGAGACGAACTCAGAGACCAGAACCAGGACTACAGAGGACGGACGTCCATGAGGACTAACGCTCTGAGGACCGGAGACCTCAGCCTCACTCTGAGGAGACCCACCACCAGAGACAGTGGCAGCTACAGCTGCATCCTCAGAGGGAGGGGGGGAGAGGAGAGGCAGAGTCAAGTTACACTGAAGGTCAAAGGTCAGAGGTCATGGACTCATCAGAAATGTGTTTTAATGTTTCACATTATTGTTTATAGTGATGTTTTAATCTCATGTTGTTGTTTGTGTCGACTGCAGGACGTCATGAAGAATCGGTCTACATCGTCTTTGGTGTCTGTTGTCTCCTGTTCTCACTGACTGCTGCTGTTCACACTGGCATACTGTATAAAATGACAAAGGCAATAAGTAAGTTATCTGTGTGTGTGTGTGTGTGTGTGTGTGTGTGTGTGTGTGTGCGTGCGCTAACGATTCCCATCCAGGCAGCAGAGCCGTTAGCCGCAGGCAGCAGCCGGTGCTAACTGGCCGGGGAGTTGGTGGCTGGTGACGAAAGCTGCCTCCATCTCAGCCAATAGAAAAATTTGATTGTAATAGCCGTGTTTCAACCCATAGAGGGCAGTCACTCTACATTTTTACAACAAAATACACCAAATTGAAAAGTTTTGACTAAAATGTCAAAAGTTGGACCAGAATCAATCGACAACACTACTTCATACCCAAATATATTTGTTTTCAGCAGAAAAAAGTGGTTTAGGGGTTTAGTTGCTCTTTAATGTTTATAAATGTTCTGATCTCATGTTGTTGTTTGTGTCGACTACAGGATCTCAACCAGTCAGGATCAAGGTTCTCCAGGTTCTCCAGGTTCTCCAGGTTCTCCAGGTTGCTTGTGGTGTTGGTCTATGCATTTTCTTTCTTCATAAAGGGACTGAGAACAAAGATGGTAAGTAGTGTGTGTGTGTGTAGCCTATATATGGAGGGGGGGGGGGGGGTCTGATGGGTGATGTCACTTCTCTGTTGACTGACAACAACACTAACATCTCATGTTGTTTGTCTCAGTGACAGAACCTCCTCCAGACTGGACCGCTGGTCTACTGGGTCTAATGTTCTTCCTGCTTCTCCTGACTCTCCTGGTTTATTGTGTCTGGGTCAGAACACATTTAGAAAATATATTGTGTATATTTGGTTATTTCTCAGGTAAGAGGTCACAGTGGAACTGAGCAAAGTGGTTTTCTTTTTTGAAGTGTTATTTATTAATATTTGAATCTTATATTGTTGTTGATTGTGTCGACTACAGGACGTCATCCAGACCGGGTCAAGGTTCTCCAGGTTCTGCTGGTTCTCCAGGTTCTGCTGGTTCTCCTGGTTCTCCTGTTTGCTGTTGTTCCTTGCTGTGTCATTCTTCACAAAGGGATTAAGAACACAGATGGTGTGTGTGTGTAGATTAATCAGTATAAATTGTCTCTTTGTGCTCTGCCCCCCCAACACACACTCAACTCAAACACTCATTAGTTCTCATGAAACGTGAGCAGCACAAATGTGTGTGTAAACTGTGTGCAGCCATACATTTACATGTTTTTCTGCATTCATCAAAGCTGATCTTTTCAACTTCTCACAAAATCGACACCTGCTCTAGACTGCGTGTCATGCTTGTGTAAATTTATAAATGCACAATACACAACTGTCTTTGAAACACGTAATGACACACGTGTAGAAATATTTGGAGAGGGGCAGGTTTTAGGGGTCAAGACTCTATCTAATGATGATAATAACCTGATATATGATATTAACAGAAAAACTTTAATTCCATAAATGTGCAGCTGATATGTGATGTAAAGTGTGTGTTGCTACACGCTGCTACACGCTCACTGGACACACACCTCATCCTGCGCAATAGTGCAGTTGGCAGAGACGGCTGGTCCATCTGTAACAATATAACCTGCCCATACAACTTCATAATGTAGATGTTGATGCAGCCACGCTCCTCTGCAGCAGACAGCTGAGGCTGTGAAGAGGCTCCTCCCCCAGTGGCTGTTGGAGTTTATGTGGTTTTTTTTTTTCATGTTTCATATGAAACTATTTTCCAGCTGCCATGTTGCATCGCCATCTTTGAATACGGTAGCCAGGATGCACCTACGTACCTCCTTATATGGTGGTCATGGTCTCCTTCTACAGTATGGCTATTCATGGGTGGAGATCAATGCCGGGGGGCGTGCTGTTAATTTCCGATGGGTTGGTCTTCATGATTTTACACACGTGCTCACGATCAAATTTGTGTTTTCCGCAGCGTTCATGAATCTGGAGGAGAGTTTTAGTAGTGTGGGTATTTATGTGTCTACACACAGATTTACTGACGTTGGTCCAGACGGTTCAGTCAGAGTCAGTCGGTACCGAGTGGTGTCACCCACTGGCATGTGAACTGTTGTTTTGAAGTCAGGAGTTTGTGATTTGGCCATCACCATCTTGGTTTTGTAACCAATGGATACTATATATGGAAGAAGGGGGTGGAGCTGTGGAGGAGTGAAGGGTAGATCTGACCCAAGCTCTATACACCCACCTACTGTACACCAGCTACATGATGGATTGAAATGAACAGGGTCATGACTAATAAACATTGTTAGTGCCATGATGAGGACAGACTGCACTTGATTGATTGTCACTGTGTCAATCAAGTGTCAGCCACGCCCACAGACCCACTCTGCTTTATCATCAAACTAGTATTTAAGACCATATTCTATGTTCCTGTCTCTGTCCTCAGTGTCCTGGCATGGAGACGCTGTGGAGGTCTACAGTGGGAGGTATGTCCTGCTGCCCTGTGAGGACTCTCTACCCTTCAACCCCACAGTGACATGGAGCCGCCACGACCTCCGTCCTTCAACCGTCCACCAGAGACACGAGCTAGGTGACGACCTCAGAGACCAGAACCAGGTTTACAGCAGCAGAACGTCCATGAAGACTGACGCTCTGACCACTGGAGACCTCAGTCTCACTCTGAGGAACCTCTACATCTCTGACAGCGGAAACTACACCTGCATCATCACAGCGTTTGGAAATAAACGAACACTGAGAAACATACAGCTGAAGGTCAAAGGTCAGAAACACACACTAACACCTACAGTACATACAGGATACAGGTCAGAGGTCAAAGGTCAGAGCTATAGCGGAATTATCTACGGTGGCCCTGAGGGTCAAAACACAACGACATTCCACAAAACACAAAAACATTTCAGATTAAGGAATGGGTAAAGACAGCATCTTGTTTGTGATCAACACTGTGTAGCCCAGGATGAGTGCTCAAGTCTGGGTTAGAGGAGAGGGGGGGTTGGACGCTGCAGCATAACACCGGGTAGGATATGAGTTTCGCTTTTACCGCGTACTGCTGTCATGCATACGCGTTTCTGTGTGCATGTGTGTGTGTGTGAAGCCATTAACTCATTGAGTGCCGCGCTCCTTTCCAAAGTTTTAGTCAAGTGTACCGGCAATTTAGACCATTTTTGACGATTTCTGTAGAGCCACAGCGTATTATTGCCACCAACACATACTGTGGCTCATTTGAAAGGTGAAACTTTATGTGTCAAATGGCTACAAACCGTTTGTTTCTACGTGCCTCTGTTCCTGAGAAAAGTCAAGCTAAACATGGCTGGGTTTCACCAAAATCACTCCTTTTTTTCTAGAAAAGGAGATAGAGCGTCTTTTATGAAAGGTGCTCTGTTTGTGCCTGTCGCTCTTCTGACACTCGCATTTCTGGATCAAAGGGCTCGTATAAGATAAATATATACAACAATTGTTGTTGTATTCACAAAACCACCATCGGGGGCGGGGGGGGCGCCACTAAACAACAATAACACAGACGCACCGTGCCGTGTCACAGCCTCTCGCCGCGGAACATGAGGGTCTGTCGGCCAAAGCGGCTCGGGAACACCGGTCCCGCCGGTGGTCACGGTCCTTATGTGGTACGGGTCAGTGCCGGCGGCCTGCTTTGACCCAGAGACCATCAGATTTTACCGCGGGAGGACATGGTGTTGCTCCAGATGAAGACCGGGTGGGACTGTCGGCTGAGAGCTTCCTGTTTCAGCTCTGAGCTGCTGGAGCCTCGCGGGTGAGAGCGGAGCAGCTGCTGCATCCACATGCAAACTTCCAGATCGTGAGCTGTCATGAGTTTTTGATCGTCATCTATTTCAGTTCTGCTCGTCGTAGAGTCCCCAAATTTACACATAAAGGTGTGTTAAAGTGTCTATTTTCATAATTAAAAAAAGAAGCAAAAAACGTAAAATTACGTTTTTTGGCACTCAACGCATGGGAACGAATGCGCATGGGAACGCATGGGAACGAAAAACGAGAAATTACGTGGTTGGCACTCAATGAGTTAACGGAGAAAGAGCGCTTTGCGGAGATGAATGAACGGAATAATATTGCGTTGGTCGAGCCAAAAACCGAAAAATCAATTTGTGGCGGATGTAATTTATTTGTGGCCACCACGTCACGAATAAATGAATGTATGGGAAACATTTTAGACACGTTGGTTTGAATGGTGACAAAGCTAGATATGCCTGCAGCGAATGAGTTGTGAAATGTTTACCACAATAACAAGAGACTGAAGACGAGGTTACATAGTGTCGCGACCATACGCCACCCTGGTAAGTAAAGTTTTACAGTTAGGGCTTTAACAAGTCAAGGCTACAGGGATGGCACAGGTGCACATATTTCTATTGTTGAAAACCTGGAGCTTGGTGGGATTCGCTGCCATATTGCCCAATGTTCGACTCACCAGCTCGGTCTCGCCCCAAACATTGAATATTATATCCCGGCCGCTCGATAACGACCAATCAAATTAATTTTCCTTACCCGGGTAAACTCGTGCAGCAAGTCGTGAAAACTCGTAGAAGGAGGCATGACAAACAGGACAAACCGCCATTTCTGAAGACTTTTAAACATGTCCGTCCTCTTCCCTTGTCTCTGACCAGGCAGCACCTCAGTCCTCAGAGCCACCAAGTTTTGTAATTGTGTAAGAGTGTTTTCCTGAACATGACTGTCTGTTACATAGCTGGATGCACATTGTTGTTTTTAACCGATAAACGACACCATGCTCTGAGCGTCTGTGGCTTGTGCCGATCGGCAACTCCATCCTCCATCCTGAGAGAATGATCGACGATGTTTTTTTGCCGTTATAAAGCAGTCTTAAAACACACACTTTTATCACTCGGTGATGAACTGTTGTAGTACGGTGACAACATCACTAGCTAACACCACTTTGAGTAAACCACATCCATGGAAGGTAACCATGACAACCGGTTCTTTCTGCCGCCTGGTTGCGCACGCATCCTGACTTGTTGGTAAACAAATAATCCCTATAGATCAGTGATCCTCACTATTTTTTTGACAAGAGCCACATTGGCAGTGCAAAATCAAAAGGAGAGCCACTTTCACGACAACATCACCTTTGCAAATGTGCATTTCTACATATTTAACATAAAAAAAAGTAATAAAACAGCCAATACATTTTCATTTAAATTTAAGACCAGATTTACCTTAATACAGGGATGAGCGGAAGCTGGCATGCATGTCCTTGACTTTCTTCATGTTGTATTTGTAGTGGGTTGTTGCAATCACAGTGAGGCATTCAAGATGAGCATGGGTCAGTCGGTTTCTCTGTTTCCTCTTGATAGTGTTCATGGTCGAAAATGTTGACTCACAGGTGTATGTGCTCATGAAGAAAGACATCACTTTCTGTGCAAGTGGTTTCAAAGTGGGAAAGTCTGCTTCAGAAACCAAACTCCAGAAGTGGCCAACACCTGCTCTGAGTTCAACTTGGAGAATGTTGTTTGTTTGCAGCTCAATTATTTCACTCTCCAGAGCAGCACGATCACCAGGGCAGAGCTGTGTGATGGTTGGCGTGAGGGAGGACACATCCACATGGAAGGGGTTTTCAATAAAATTGAAAATCTCCTTATGTTCAGTCACATCACTGAATCTGGATTCAAACTCACCCTTCAGCTCCTCCAAAACTTCAACAAATCTGCTGTAGCTGAAGTGCTGCTGCAGAGATGGGTCACTTGTGGTTGTTGCTCTGAGTTTAGGGAAGTGGATGAGTTCTCTGTCAGGTATCCACAGAGCAGTTATTTTGTTTTGGAATACTCTGACTGCCCTCAGCATGTCACTTGGAAGCTTGTCTCTCCCTTGGAGCTGCAAGTTGAGAGTGTTAAGGTGACAGGTAATGTCAGTAAGGAGAGCCAGCTGTATGATCCAGTGTGGGTCTTTCAGCTCTGGCTGGTGTTTCCCCTTGCTGTCCAAGAAACTGTTGATTTCAGGAAGGAGGCTCAGAAACCGCTCCAGCACCCTTCCACGGGACAACCATCTTACTTCACTGTGCAACACTAAATCGCTGTACTCTGTGTCATAGTCCTGGATTAACTGTCTGAATTGTCTGTGGTTTAGTGCTCTTGAAACAATGTAATTGACCACATGCACAACCCTTTGCATCACATTTTGGAATTCACTGTTTCTGAGCTTTGATACCAGTGCCTCCTGATGGATGATGCAGTGGAAGCTGATGAAATTGGGGATTTCATCTCTTTTTTTCATGAGGCCAACAAGACCCTTCTCTTTGCCTCTCATGCTTGGAGCACCATCAGTACACACACTTGCAAGTTTGGACCAGCTGAGATGATTTTCCTCAAAAAATACTAAAAGTGCATTCAGAATATCCTCACCTCTTGTTTGGCCATGGAGTGGTAGTAAGCACAACATTTCCTCTTGAAAACCGTTTTCTTTTGGGAACCTCACCCAAGTGCACAGCTGAGCAACGTCAGTGACGTCTGTGCTTTCGTCCACTGCGATGCTGAAACACGATGCAGCGCGCAGATCAGCCAACAACTGGTCACGTATGTCCTTTCCGATGTCTTCCATCCGCCTCATTATTGTTGAATCAGACAGCTGTAACCCTTTTATTTGTTTAATGATGGCGTCCTTGTTGTCAAAGTCCGCGAACAGTATTTCTGCTGAAGCCAAAAAACAGTCTTTCACTATTTCTGAGTCAGAGAAAGGTTTTTTAGCCCGCGCCAAAATCCACGCTATTTCATAAGACGCCTCTGTTAAACGCTCTGCAGTGGAGGTTGTGCGGTGGATAAGATTTTGCTGCTCACACAGTGAAGCAGTGAGCTGTGCAATTTTCTTCTTTCTTAGTTCACTGCCGGGCGGGTAACTTTCATTGAATTTTGGATGCGCCGTTTTGAAATGGCGCTCCAGATTGCTTCGTTTGAAACCGGCACGGGTTTGTTTGCATATCAAACACAGCGGGTTCATACCATGCAGAACAAACAGGAATTCGTCCGTCCACTTCTCTTGGAATTTTCTGTGCTCATCTTGTATGCTTCTTATTTTTCGTTTTTTACTAGGTAACGTTACACCTGCCGTTTGTCTGCTCGTCCCCTCTCCGGCGTCTTCGTGCTGATTTTTGTCCTCAGTCTCATTTCCCTCATCCACTCCACTATTCCTAGCAACACAGTCCGTCTGTTCGTCTGGTTTTTGAGTTCTTTTCTGTCCCTTTTTTATTAAAAAACGGTCCATT
This sequence comes from Trachurus japonicus, assembly GCF_045865225.1. NCBI lineage: Eukaryota > Metazoa > Chordata > Actinopteri > Carangiformes > Carangidae > Trachurus > Trachurus japonicus. The sequence goes on from NC_140924.1 coordinate 13,955,861, forward strand.
TTGTGTTTCAGCTGGCTAGCGGAGCTAACGGAGCTAGCGGAGCTAACGGAGCTTACAGTACGTAGCCTGCCTGCAAACGTGCGCTGTCAAGTGTTGTAAACAATGCCACATGGCTTGCGGGCTGCGTTGCCAGGTTTGACAATACCCCCTTTAGGAATCACCATTAAGGCTTAATACTTAATTTCTCCTTCATTATTTGGGTGAAGGGATAAGTATAATTCAGATGTTTGCGTTTTTGTAGTGCAGTGTTGTATGTTTATGAAGCACATTTAAAAAAAAATGTATTGGCTGTGTTACCACATAGGAAGCTACCATGCGAGCCACCAATTATAGCTTGACGAGCCGCATGTGGCTCGCGAGCCGCGCAATGAGTAACACTGCTATAGATACAGGTCTGAGGTCAGTTTGAACCAGCGTCACAGAGGTCACGTAAAGGTCATGTTGTTGTTTATGTTCATCTCATCCACAGAAAAGTTCTCTGTCACTGCTGAAGTCTCCGTTGTGTCTGGTCTCCTGGTTCTACTGGTTCTACTGGGAGTTTCTCTTGGTGTCGCCTGGTGGCTTAAAGTTCATAAAAGGCGATTAATCAAAAAAGGTAGGTAGGTTTGTGTGTGTGTGTGTGTGTGTGTGTGTGTGTGTGAGAGAGAGAGAGAGAAAGAGAGACTACAGAGCTTTTGTCACTACAGAGCTTTTTTTTTTTTTAATCTTCCGTTATGTGTTGAGAGGACATTTATTCACACCGACACCTCATTGACTGTGGCCCAGTTCCACTCTCTCCCCTAAAGACTCTGAACCCTCACTGACTTAACTACTCAGTAGTACTACTGTAGTCAGTGGTTCTCAAGCTTTTTTACATCAAGGACCCCTAAATTGACACAAACTAGACCACTGACCCCCATTGGACAAAAGTTTGAAGCAAACACCAGAAATACACAAATATTTGTTCTGAGACTGAAGAACGTTACTTTTTTAGTTAAAGCAGAAGTAAGCGATGTTTTTGTGTTAATATAAGTCTTAAATAGTTATATCTTCCGACAGCAATCACTTACATAGAGTGTTTGGACCGAAACACGGGTCTGTCAGTCCCTCTGCTCTGCTCTGAGCCGAGGAGAAAACTTTTCTCGTATCCTACAGTTTTTATCCAATGAGGAGAGAGAACGGCATGAAGGGCTGTGTGTGCAGCCAAGGGATGCGCCTGAATGTGGTGACGTAGGGACGAGGACTGTTAAGGTGCGTTCAAGGCAGCCCGTAACTCGTGTTTTTCCGACCGTGAAGTCGTACCAGTTCGATCTGGTACGAGTTCACCGGTCGGAAGTTACGAGAGGCCGTTATAGTGACTTTCACCGGTAAAACAGGTCGGAAAAACGCGAGTGGGTTGCCTGGAACGCTACAAAGTCGTAAGTTGTGACTTGAAGCTGTAATTTACGGTTTCAAAAGCCTGCCTGGAACGCAGCATTAGCCAAAACAACCGGATCGCTTACTTCTGCTTTAATGTACGTTCAAATTAGGGCCAGTGGTGAATTTGGAAATACTGTAGAGAAAATTCTGGAAAAAACTGGTACAATTTCTCCAAAAACGTTTAAACATTTCTAGAAAAAAGTCTTAAAATTTTGAAAAAAAAAAAAAAGGTAAAATAATAATAAAATAAAAAGTGGTAAAAATTTCTCAACAACCTTTAAAATTCTAGAAAGAAGTGGTACAATTTCCAGAAAAAGTTGGGGACCCCCCTGAACCCTCTCAAGGACCCACTTTGAGAACCACTGGCCTCAGTGACTGAGTGTGAGAGTCTGTGAGGGTCCAGATGCTGTAAACAGGAACAGAACAGCACTTACCCCCTTTTCACGTTACCTTGACAACAAAATGTTGGTGACTCTGTCCGGATCTGATCAAATCATCGTCAGTAATCACAAACTACACACAGTTGTGACGAGCAACGTTAACACTGACTTCTAAAACTTCTTCTCTCTCTCTTCTTTTTTTTGCTCCGTCCATGAACAATAAAGAAACCACGGAGCTCTACGTTTGTTTATTTACTTTTTTTCTTTAAACACTCGCGTTCCGACGGCATCCCATGTATTTAGCTTCACAACGCTAGAAGGAGGAGGAGGTGTATGCACAAGGAAAATAATCACAACTCACTGAATTTTCAACTGATTTTCACACAGTTTAGTTTTTAGAAACACGAGACATGTAGGAATGATACAAGATGCTGTTGTACATTAAAGATGGACTTTCACACTGAAATACTAATGCAGAAACAGTCCTGGTTATGTTAGTTATTCAGGTAACGAAGACACATTTCTACACGTCAGCCCCAGGGGGGGAGATTTTGTATGTGTGTGTGTGTGTGTGTGTGTGTGTGTGTGTGTGTGGTTGTGTAAACCAACAAACAAAACTCTGATCATATCCAACACCTTCAGTAAAGATTATGTGGTTTAGATTAAAACCTGCTGCTGCTGCTGTCTGATGACATCATCATGTGGTTTGTTGTCTCTCAGTCCAACAGGTGGAGGTGAAGGTGGAGGAGGGGGTGGAGTCTGTCCAGCTGCCCTTCAAGACCACAGCTGGTCTGTCTGAAGACGTCAGAGTGGAGTGGACGGCTGAACTCAGAGCATGGTGGTTGGATGGAGACAACAGGAAGGTCTATGTGCATGGGAACGGTCCTAAAGAACAGCACTGGTTTTACAGAGGACGAAGAGAGATGAATGAAGACCTGCTGAGGACTGGAGACCTCAGTCTGACCCTGAAACGCCCCATAGAGAGAGATGAAGGAGAATACACCTGCAGAGTCTACAACAAGGACGGAGACTTAATGAGAGAGAAAACTGTGAATCTCAGAGTCACAGGTCAGAGTTGTTTGTTTGTCTCTGTCTCTGGTTGTGTCTCCTCAGAGCTGTAGTTTCAGGTCAGAGATTAAAACCTGAGGCCTGTACCACGAAGCAGGATCAGCGTCTTGGCGAGGTGAGTTACCATGGTAACTTACTCTGAACGGTTAACCTGCTCCGGGTCAACGTAGCTTTCAGGATGGATCTGAATCCAGTAAAAGGCTCCGTCCACCGGCCAATCAGGGAAAATGACGTGTCCTCTCACTGGTATTACTGTTACCAAGGAGACGGAAATAAAAGTAGCGAAGCTCCAGACAGAGTTGCAGTGATTGTATCCAGTTTATGATACATTATGAAAAAACACACACGTGTCTCACAACAACGGATGAAAGGTTTTTCCAGGACAGATCAAATCTGTTAGATGATTATCCATACGATGCCAATTGTTGTAGTTTTTGTTTTCTTTGAGAGTGTGTGTGTGTGTGTGTGTGTGTGTGTGTGTGTGTGTGTAGGGACACGTGTTGATATGGGACAGGCTTTTATTTAATTTAGAACAAACCTTATGCTCAGCAAAGATGGAAAATATATAATATAATAAAATGGTTCTGTTGTTTGGCCACTGCTTAAAAGAGTCAGAACAGAAGGAAAGAATCAGATCCAGAGCAGCGTCATTTACAAGTTTAATCAGCACCGATTCAACAACTAATAAATAAACATAATCATTTAATTCGGACCACAGGCTTCTTTTTTTCTTCTTCCTCGCTGGAGAAATAAGGTGTTAACTCACCTCTTCTCTGAGGCGTCGGTGCTCTGGTTGTGATTGGTCTGCTGCCTTGAACCCGCCTTTTTATACATGTGCGTTCACCGATTCACAATCAGACAAACCTGGGTTGAGTTACCGAGGTGATAACCAGCGTCGTGGTACCGCTGATCCAGAGAGACAGTGTTGTGGACAGGTTCAGCTGGATAGGCTGAGAGGAACCCTCGCTTCATGGTACAGGCCTCTGCTGCTGCTGTCTGATGACATCATCATGTGGTTTGTTGTCTCTCAGTCCGACAGATGGTGAAGGTGGAGGAGTGGGCGGAGTCTGTCCAGCTGCCCTTCCAGACCACAGCTGGTCTGTCTGAAGACGTCAGAGTGGAGTGGACGGATGGAGACGACAGGAAGGTCCATGTGTATGAGAACGGTCCTAAAGGACAGGACCAGGTTTACAGAGGACGAACAGAGATGAATGAAGACCTGCTGAGGACTGGAGACCTCAGTCTGACCCTGAAACACCTCACAAGGAGAGATGATAGATACTACTACTGCAGAGTCTACAACAAGGACGGAGACTTAATGAGAAGGACAGCAGTGAATCTCGAGGTCGAAGGTCAGAGTTATTTGTTTGTCTCTGGTTTTGTCTCTGCAGAGAATTCATGTCTAGTGTTGGAGGAAACTTGTTACAAAATCAATGAGTTATACTAAAGTTACAGTAATACGACGCATTATGCCTATTTTAGGGGGGCTGAGATTAATTAGTTTGTTGAGTGTGTGACCACCCCCCTCCCAGCTGTCAGTTGGTTGCGCCCATGTAGCGGCGGCTTGTTTGAAGCTCCGCTCCGAGCCTGCAGTGACGGGCTGCAGGAGCTCTGATGTCAACAGAGGGAGAGAGTCAGTCCACCTGTAGCTAAAAGAGGACTAGCAGGCATCAGACAGTAAGCTACTATCTCTAAATAGCAGTGTTGTCAAAATGACCGCGATAAAATTTGAATTCATGTGAAATATTAATTGCGTTTTAACGGATCAGTTAGAGCGAAGATACAGATATTAGATGAAACCAGGAGACACAAGGCTTCTGTTGGTACCAACCATGTCGTGATAGCTTGTCAGAAAACGGGCTAAATAATGCTCCAAAGTTCGGCTAGATTCTGGTGGGGAAAACTTTTAAACGGGGATCCTGAACACTCCTGTCATCCTCTCTCTCTCTCTGTGTGTCTGTCTCATGCGCCGTGTGTGTGTGTGTGTGTGTGTGTGTGTGTGTGTGTGTGTGTGTGTGTGTGTGTGTGTGTGTGTGTGTATGTGCTGTGTAGCCTATGTGTGTAATGTGTTACTGTAACATTCATCTGGTACTTTATAGCTTGGCTGTGCTAAAGAAAATAACATTTAGCAGTAAAAACAGATTATTTAATGGATTAATTTAGAATACTAATGATATCTGGTGACACTGCAGCAGCACAGACAGACAGGGAGAGAAATGCTGTAGGGAGAGGCCAGACAGAGACATGCCCTGAAGATGCAGAAGATCAGGTAAGACACAGGAATATATAAAAACAGCATGATAACAATATAGGCTAGGTAATATATATATATATATATTTTTAAACCTAGTCCAAATAAAACTACTAATAAAAGCAGAATATTCAAATTAAAATGATTCTCAGGGTCAGTCATTTGCACAACCCCCCAATGTCTATTTCAGCTCAGAAAAAAAAATAATCTGAAATTTCTTGTGAAGGTCCTGGTTGTGTAGAAGATGAAGGGGTTTCTAGGGTGAAATGTGCACTCTTTACCATAAATATCTGCTCCAGTTGGAGTCGCACTTCATTTCTGTTGTCTGGTCTTATTTGAATTGGAAAATGTGAGGAGGTCTGGGTGAAATCAAAATGAGCCAAAAACATCTGTATTTGGATGGAGTGTATAACCATTATGACACAGGCTACTAGTGAAATATAATTAGTTTTCCAGTCCACCTGGACATATCCATGATAGTCAAACACCTGAAAAATTACTCAGGTTCACTTTTTTTTAGCATCTACTTTTACACAGTAAAATTCAAAAGTAGTTGAATTCTTAGATTCAACTAGCCCATGATTCAATACTCTAAATTTACTCTAAATTCTAAATATTGTGTTTTTTTCTGGGCCATTGTGAAAGTTTGTGCTTGCGCACTACATTTGCTCACATCCTGTGCATCTACTGGGGGCTAAGCCCCCCCCTGTCCTTAAAACCTAGTGACGCCCCTGCAGTAATATATAACTTTTAGGCAGTAATAGAGTAATACAACATGTTACTTATTATATTTATTGTAATATTATTACAGTTACTCCGTCCGGTAACGTGTTACAATCAGAAACAGGTTGAATCACCACCTCAGGCTCCACAGCTGTAAATAGAGAAGCCAGTTTGCAGCAGCTCTTGACTCCCAGGATGCATTGCTGGCTGCTGTCTCTCTGTCCAAGTTGAAGCTTCACTGGATGAGTAAGAAAACTAGAAGACGACATCAAGTTCCTGCTCACTACAGAGTGCAGCTCCTGGTCAGAGGAGCCTGCAGCCCAGATGTCAAATCCTCATCCAGCTGCTGACAGATTATAAAAAGCCTCCATTTTGTAATGCCTTGTCTGTGATTATTTTGGTGAAAGTAACTAAAAAGTAATCAGTAACTTATTACTCTCTAAGAAATATTGCAAAGAAACTTATTACTTTCAAATGCAAGTAACTACTATTATGTAATATATTACATTTTGGAAGTAACTCAGGTCAGATTAAAACCTGCTGCTGCTGCTGTCTGATGACATCATCATGTGGTTTGTTGTCTCTCAGTCCGACAGGTGGAGGTGGAGGAGGGGGCGGAGTCTGTCCAGCTGCCCTTCAAGACCACAGCTGGTCTGTCTGAAGACGTCAGAGTGGAGTGGACGGACAGAGACATCAGGAAGGTCCATGTGTATGAGAACGGTCCTAAAGGACAGCACCAGGTTTACAGAGGACGAACAGAGATGAATGAAGACCTGCTGAGGACTGGAGACCTCAGTCTGACCCTGAAACACCCCACAAGGAGAGACAGAGGACTGTACACCTGCAGAGTCTACAACAAGGACGGAGACTTACTGAGAGAGACAAAAGTGACTCTCAAGGTCGAAGGTCAGAGTTGTTTGTTTGTCTCTGGTTCTTTGTTTCTCTCTGGTTGTTTGTCTCTGTCTCACTGTCTTCTGTATCTGTCTCGTCTACAGAGAGAACTCAGGTCGGAGCTGAAACAAACAATATGAAGGACAGAAGCAGCTCCATTGATCCAACTCCTCTGATGGCTGATCAATCAGTCTGATCGGTCTGTTGATCAGTTTGTGATCATTGAAAGGATCTGACTTTGGACCAGAGAGAAGATGGAGGTGAAGCAGCTGATGGACGATGGATGAAGACAGGAGGACGCTACTGACTCACAGTCTGTTCACTCACTATTGATGAGTATTGATCAGACCTGATCATGTTAAAGGGGAACTATGTCAGTGCAGTCGCGTTTCCTCTGTTTTACTAAGAGACTTCAGCCATTAAGTTTTATTGATTTCAAGTTTACTCAGTAAAACTTTTATCTTGTAATTTAGCATCACAAAGGTCTTCAGGCTGATTAAATTTGAGGTCAATCTGTTTAAATCTTGAACATACGATAAATGTTGATATATACAGTACTGTATATATTTTTTTTAAACATCTGAGTAAATTAAGAGAAAGAAACACGATTTCAAATGTCAAACTGTCAGTAGAGTTTACACATCTCTGCCAGCTGTCATACATGTAGATGCTCTGTTTTGTCAATTATTTTATACATATTTTATTGTCTTTTTTTTTTTTTACCACTATTGTTTTTTTTTAAATTTGATTTTGTATTTTTAACTTATTGCTCTTACTGTAATTATTGATGCTTTTCTACTTTTTGCCGTCCACTTTGCGGGTACAATTCTGCAAATTACCTCATCGAGGGACTAATGAATGAATGTCATACCTGAGCTTATTGTGAATTTTTTTCTAGGGGGCGCCCTCGAGCCATTCAGTCTGACCCAGGTTGAGCCATTTCTAATGCATGTGCCAAGTGTGGTTAGTTTTAACTCCCTAGTTGGTTATAAATAAATTGTTATTCACAACCCCTATGGAGATCAAACATCAGTTCTTCTTGACACATCTTAAACAACAATGAGTATAGAAGTGGATTAAAGTAAAAAGACTCTGATCAGGTTGGAGCTTTAGGATTACAATACAAACTGTGGTGTGTGTAGGTAAATGAAGTCAGAGCTCCTGAGGCGCCGCTGCCTGCACGAGTTGCAGCAGGTATGAATCAGTGACAGGTGCCTGCAGCACAAAGCTGCACTGAAGAACGACCTGTGACCTCTGGTGACGTCACAGCTGTCATGTCTGCTATAAACACATTAAAGCATCTTTATATAATTCTCAGGTCGTCCCGTCTTGAGTCCACAGGGACGTCGGGCTCCATGTGGATCTTGTCTGCAGGGAAAGTGAATAATTATGTTCAGTGTCTGATCTGTCTCAGTGTGGACGGCTCGTCTGTCTTCTTTCTGATCTTCTAACGTAGTCTGTGTCTAAGTCAGTGTCTCATCCGTCTCAGTCTTCTGTCTGATCTTCTAACGTATGGACATATTGGTGGTCGTCCTCCTCATATCTGTGATGTCACAGTTACATCAGCACAGACTGTTACAAGTCATTCATATTCCTCTGGCCACACCTCCAGACTGCAGCCAATCACAACCTGCCGTTAGAGCACAGCCTCCTGTGACATCACGGGAAGTGTGTCTGTGCATGTGTGGATTGGTGTGTGTGTGCATTTTTTCTCAGTCATGAGCTGTAAACCAGTCAGTGGCCTTCAAGTGGCTGTGACATTGACACAAAGGACACCTGGTCACACACAGACAGACAAACACCCACACAAAGCCGCCACCCCCTCCCTTTTTTCTTTTTCTTTTTCTTTTTTTTTTTTTTTTTACACACAGTGGTTATTATAATATAAATAATTTTATTGATTTTCCAATGATTAAATATCCACGTTACTGTAATGTGCATCTAGGCGACAGGCTGCTGTTAAACTGCAGCTGTAACTCTGCTGCAGCAGCTCCACCTAGTGGCACTTTTAATGAATAACACCAAATGTCCAAGCTTCAGCACATTGAGGGGCTATTCATGTTTTGTGTAAACAGTTAACTATCTCACCAAGCTATATGTACATAATGTAAGAATGTAAGATCCTGTCGTGACCAGTTGGATCTGAAAACAAATGGATCCGATCATAGCAAACAATTTAAATTTTGAACAAAAAGAAAAGTCACAGAACTAATTAAATTCATGACAGGACACTAATGTGAGTGCACAGCTGGACCCACTTGGTAAGACTGTGGGATATATAGTAACACAGATTCCCTTACAGAAAAAAACACATGCACTTCACATGTTATTCACATGTGATTTTCCACATGTGAAAGACTTTGCATATCATAATCATGTTATTCGCATGGGAAATTTTATGTTAAGCACATGCAAATTCCCACATGTGGTAACATGTAGAGTACATGTGTAAAACATGTTACCACATGTGGAAAATGGGTTCACATGGAAATTCACATGTGATAAACATAAAATTGGGCTAAAATCACATGTTTCCCAAAGTGCAAATAACATGATTCCCATGTGCAAAAATGTTCACATCACATGTGAAGTTCATGTGTTTTTTCTGTAACACTGAAGACTAAAAAACTGTATCCTTTCTACCACAATGACAGGATGTCTATGAAATTTGCAGTCTTTAATCACTGTACTTGTTAGTAATAATGTATTTACTGTATTTATTATTTATCAGTTATATGCCTAATAATTAATATTATTATGTTTACTATTATTTTTGATCTATACATAGCCTATGAATCACAACTCACTCTTATTGTACTGCTGATATGAATTTCGTTATGTGTCAACATGCAAACTGCAATAAACTGAACCTTGAACCTTGATACTTAAGATAATGTGGACTTTATGACAGGGACATGACTACTTTATTGACAGGAAATAAATGTATCTGTTCTACACTCTGTAAGAGTCGGTCTGTCCTATCTTCACTTTGTGTTGAAATTGAAAGTAAGCGTTCATCGCTGCAGAGTCCTGGTTCAGTCCGGTTCTGATCGTTACTCAGTCCAGGAAGAAGCGGTTTTAACTGGACTGTGGTCTGTGAAGATGAAGATGTTTGTGGTGTTTGTGACGCTGCTGTTCGGTGAGAAAAACTTCCATCTAACTCCATTTAAATAAACTACACACAGACTCTGGCTGTGAGCGCCATGTTTGAGAGGAGGTGACCTGATACTGTGATCGACTGTAGGTGTAAACTAAAGCTCTGTCCTGCTTCTGAACCTCATGTTGCTCTTTGGTAAAATGGACTTCATGTATATAGCACTTTTCTAGTCTCTATTTACACTGTGTGTCACATTCACCTTTTCACACAACACTAATGCTCCAGCAAATCATTAACAGAGCAAGAGAGCACGAGTTTAGGACACTTGAACATGCAGACTGAAGGAGCTAGGAATCAAACCACCAACCTTCCAATTAGTGGACGATTAGTGGATTTTTTGGTTTTTCTTTTACAGATTATGATAACACAACTCTCAAGTACCTTGTGTGTCGATATGGTAGTCCTCCGAAAACTTTTTAAAACTACAATCAAAACATGATGGTTTTTATAAAATGTGTGATCTTAGTTTTGTCTGCTACATTACATTATTGGACAAACTGATTAATCCAGGTGTGTCTGAAGACCTCACAGACACACTTGGATCAATCACTTTGTCCAATAATGTAAGACAGGAGCTGGCTTAAAGGTACACTATGTAAGAATGTGGCCAAAATTGTTGCTGCAGTCAAATTCAAAACACAGCAGTGCGTTGTCCCCCCTCCCCTACCCACCAGACTCGAGGTTGCCAGACAGCGATGTGCTAACCTGCTCTGCTCACTCACAGTCAGTCTCAAAGCACAGTAAAAAACTATATTCATCAACTGCTTTATTGCTCTGACTCACAGTATCTACGAGCGGAGTTCACGTCAGATCTCCAAGTTATTGTTACATTCACCACTCCAACGCTGTGTCTGTGTGCAGCGCTGACACACACACACACACACTTTAACCCTGCATCTACCGGAGCTTTAGTGCGTGTTAATCACGCCGTAGATGAGCCAACATATGAGATGTCTTAGCACAGAATAAACGACAGGAGCCGCACCGTTTCTCCTCCACTTTCTGACGTCGGTTCATAAAACATGACGACCGGAGACAGGCGACCTGACCGGGACAGACTCCTCTCATGAACCGCTCCACACATTCACAATCACTTCATTTATCATCGGCTCCATTTCGCCACATTTCCTCCCTCTTTTCTAACTTTCACTTTGTAATTCTTCCCTTTAGCTTTAGCGTTAGCAGCAGCTCAAACTAACTAGGCTACATGCTCACAACAGCAAGCTGTGTAGCCTATTAAACGACAGAGCGACAAGCCGCTTCTACCATGTGATATCAAGGAAATATGACCATAATCGATAATAGAACACAATCTTTTTTTTTTCACGATCTCGTTTTATCTCCCAGCCGTATTTGCAGCTCAGTGGAAGCTAACTGGCAGCCCGGAGGCTGAATTGCCACTGACGCTGTGACTGGGAGAAAGCGGCGCGCTGGGTGGCGACACATGCCAACCATAGAAATTCAAAACATAAACATGATTTGCGGTCTGCAAAGAAAATAAAAAATTAATGCGAATATCTTGGCTGTAGGATTGTTGTTGGTGAGTTCAGTATGTTATATGAACATTATTCCTGAGTCTCTGTTACATATTAGGACGATTTTACAGCCAGTTGCTTTAGATTTCTTACATATTGTACCTTTAAGATCAGGAAGTAGTGGAGCTGTGCATAAAGCCAATTGTAGTTGTTCATGGGGAAGAAATTGATTTCCTCGAGTTAGAAACAAACCTTTTACAACATACAATACAAAAACACTACAGTCCAGCAGATTCATTATTATCACCATGACACCATGTTAACTCTTACTAACAATCTTCCAGGTGTATGTAGCTCCACCTCCGTCCCCACAGGTGGACAGGATTGGTTCCTCAGGTCTGTGTTGATGAGACTGTCGGTGGTTCACTGCAGCTCCAGGTCAAACACTGGATCTTCATCAGAGTCTGATTATCTTCTGGTTTCTGGCTCACATCTGTCTGTGTCCTCAGTTTCCCAGCATGCCTCAGCTGTGGAGACATATGAGGGGGTGGAGTCTGTCCTGCTGCCCTGTGACCTTCCTACGTTTGACCTGGACGAGCCTTCAGTGGTGTGGAGCCGCTCCGACCTCCGTCCTTCAACCGTCCACCAGCTTCAGCCGGACGGAGACGAACCCAGAGACCAGAACCAGGACTACAGAGGACGGACGTCCATGAGGACTGACGCTCTGAGGACCGGAGACCTCAGCCTCACTCTGAGGAGACCCACCACCAGAGACAGTGGCAGCTACAGCTGCATCCTCAGAGGGAGGGGGGGGGAGGAGAGGCAGAGTCAAGTTACACTGAAGGTCAAAGGTCAGAGGACATGGACTCATCAGAAATGTGTTTTAATGTTTCACATTATTGTTTGTAGTGATGTTTTAATCTCATGTTGTTGTTTGTGTCGACTACAGGACGTCATGAAGAATCGGTCTACATTGTCTTTGGTGTCTGTTGTCTCCTGCTCTCACTGACTGCTGCTGTTCACACTGGCATACTGTATACAATGACAAAGGCAATAGGTGAGTTATCTGTGTGTGTGTGTGTGTGTGTGTGTGTGTGTGTGTGTGTGTGTGTGTGTGTGTGTGTGTGTGTGTGTGTGTGTGTGTGCGTGTGTGTGTGCGTGCGTGCGTGCGTGCATCCATGATGTAAGTCAGTGTAATGTCAAAGTTGTGAGGTCAGAATCAGGGTAGAAATAAATAAACTCTATGTGAATTGGCTTTATGCACAGCTCCACGACTTCCTGAAATAAGCCAGCTCGTTTATTTCCTGTCTTACATTATTGGACCAACTGATGAATCCAGGTGTGTCTGACCTCACAACAATGGTCAGACACACCTGGATTAATCAGTTGGTCCAATAATGTAAGACATGGAATAAACGAGCTGGCTTATTTCAGGAAGTCGTTGCTCATAAATGTTGTGTTAAAGAGCAACTAAACCCCGCATTCACACCCGCGAAATCACACAAAGGAGAAAAAAAAATTAATAAACACACATCGACACTTGTGCTATAGCGCTAACGTGCTACTAATGAGCGACTCTGACAGCACTAGTAGCGCGGACACTAGGAGAGGACGCCGGAGCCGTGGCACAGTGCCGATCCGCCGGTCACCGGCTCCGCGGCCGTGACCGCCGGGGCAGAGCCGCTAACGATTCCCATCCAGGCAGCAGAGCCGTTAGCAGAGCCGTTAGCCGCAGGCAGCAGCCGGTGCTAACTGGCCGGGGAGTTGGTGGCTGGTGACGAAAGCTGCCTCCATCTCAGCCAATAGAAAAATTTGATTGTAATAGCCGTGTTTCAACCCATAGAGGGCAGTCACTCTTACATTTTTACTACAAAATACACCAAATTGAAAAATTTTGACTAAAATGTCAAAAGTTGGACCAGAATCAATCGACAACACTACCTTATACCCAAATATATTTGTTTTCAGCAGAAAAAAGTGGTTTAGGGGTTTAGTTGCTCTTTAATGTTTATAAATGTTCTGATCTCATGTTGTTGTTTGTGTCGACTACAGGATCTCGACCAGTCAGGATCAAGGTTCTCCAGGTTCTCCTGGTTCTCCTGGTTGCTTGTGGTGTTGGTCTATGCATTTTCTTTCTTCATAAAGGGACTGAGAACAAAGATGGTAAGTAGTGTGTGTGTGTATGGGGTGGGGTGGGGGTCACTTCTCTGTTGACTGACAACAACACTAACATCTGATCTCATGTTGTTTGTCTCAGTGACAGAACCTCCTCCAGACTGGATCGCTGGTCTACTGGGTCTAATGTTCATCCTGCTCCTCCTGACTCTCCTGGTTTATTGTGTCTGGGTCAGAACACATTTAGAAAATATATTGTGTATATTTGGTTATTTCTCAGGTAAGAGGTCACAGTGGAACTGAGCAAAGTGTTTTTCTTTTTTGAAGTGTTATTTATTAATATTTGAATCTTATATTGTTGTTGATTGTGTCGACTACAGGACGTCATCCAGACCGGGTCAAAGTTCTCCAGGTTCTGCTGGTTCTCCAGGTTCTGCTGCTTCTCCTGGTTCTCCTGTTTGCTGTTGTTCCTTGCTGTGTCATTCTTCACAAAGGGATTAAGAACACAGATGGTGTGTGTGTGTAGATTAATCAGTATAAATTGTCTCTTTGTGTCCTGCCCCCCCAACACACACACTCAACTCGAACACTCATTAGTTCTCATGAAACGTGAACAGCACAATTCTATGTGTAAACTGTGTGCAGCCATACATTTACATGTTTTTCTGCATTCATCAAAGCTGATCTTTTCAACTTCTCACAAAATCGACACCTGCTCCAGACTGCGTGTCATGCTTGTGTAAATTTATAAATGCACAATACACAACTGTCTTTGAAACACGTAATGACACACGTGTAGAAATATTTGGAGAGGGGCAGGTTTTAGGGGTCAAGACTCTATCTAATGATGATAATAACCTGATATATGATATTAACAGAAAAACTTTAATTCCATAAATGTGCAGCTGATATGTGATGTAAAGTGTGTGTTGCTACACGCTGCTACACGCTCACTGGACACACACCTCATCCTGCGCAATAGTGCAGTTGGCAGAGACGGCTGGTTCATCTGTAACAATATAACCTGCCCATACAACTTCATAATGTAGATGTTGATGCAGCCACGCTCCTCTGCAGCAGACAGCTGAGGCTGTGAAGAGGCTCCTCCCCCAGTGGCTGTTGGAGTTTATGTGGGTTTTTTTTTTCATGTTTCATATGAAACTATTTTCCAGCTGCCATGTTGCATCGCCATCTTTGAATACGGTAGCCGAAAGGGGACAAACTTGGTTCAAACGCTCTATTGAGTGTCTGTGTCTAGGCTTGTCCTCTATCGAAAGGCCAATCGATGATGATTTTTCTTTACATTTTTTACTGTCGTTATAAAAGACACACGGTGCTACAGCTGAGCAGCATTGGCAGCTAGATCTTCCACTGTTGAACTTTTTTTATTCAAAATGCAGCCAAACACCAGCACGTGTTAAATAAATTTAAAAAATGATAGTACTAATCAGTCAAAGTTAGTTTGTCCTCGGAGGTCACCGTCACTTTGCCGACGGAAGAGCTGAGCTTGACCAACTGAGTGAGCTTTGCAATCTAGAATCTGAACACAGTTGTCACGGTTTTCCCCCATTTTACACACTGGGGCTGTAACTCCACCCAGAATGACTCTGATCCACGATCTCTCTTTTTTCCCCACTCTCTCTCCCTTTTTCCTTGTTGGACAGGATGCACCTACGTACCTCCTTATATGGTGGTCATGGTCTCCTTGTACAGTATGGCTATTCATGGGTGGAGATCAATGCCGGGGGGCGTGCTGTTAATTTACGATGGGTTGGTCTTCATGATTTTACACACGTGCTCACGATCAAATTTGTGTTTTCCGCAGCGTTCATGAATCTGGAGGAGAGTTTTAGTAGTGTGGGTATTTATGTGTCTACACACAGATTTACTGACGTTGGTCCAGACGGTTCAGTCAGAGTCAGTCGGTACCGAGTGCTGTCACCCACTGGCATGTGAACTGTTGTTTTGAAGTCAGGAGTTTGTGATTTGGCCATCGCCATCTTGGTTTTGTAACCAATAGATACTATATATGGAAGAAGGGGTGGAGCTGTGGAGGAGCGAGGGGTAGATCTGTCCCAAGCTCTATACACCCACCTACTGTACACCAGACCCACCTACACCGGCTACATGATGGATTGAAATGAACAGGGTCATGACTAATAAACATTGTTAGTGCCATGATGAGGACAGACTGCACTTGATTGATTGTCACTGTGTCAATCAAGTGTCAGCCACACCCACAGACCCACTCTGCTTTATCATCAAATTAGTATTTAAGACCATATTCTATGTTCCTGTCTCTGTCCTCAGTGTCCTGGCATGGAGACACTGTGGAGCTCTACAGTGGGAGGTCTGTCCTGCTGCCCTGTGAGGACTCTCTACCCTTCAACCCCACAGTGACGTGGAGCCGCCACGACCTCCGTCCTCCAACCGTCCACCAGAGACACGAGCTAGGTGACGACGTCAGAGACCAGAACCAGGTTTACAGAAGCAGAACGGCCATGAAGACTGAGGCTCTGACCACTGGAGACCTCAGTCTCACTCTGAGGAACCTCCTCCTCTCTGACAGCGGAAACTACACCTGCATCATCACAGCGTTTGGAAATAAACGAACACTGAGAAACATACAGCTGAAGGTCAAAGGTCAGAAACACACACCAACACCTACAGTACAGGATACAGGTCAGAGGTCAAAGGTCAGACCTATAGAGGGATTATCTACGGTGGCCCTGAGGGTCAAAACACAACGACATTCCACAAAACACAAAAACATTTCAGATAACGGAAAGGGTAAGGACAACATCTTGTTTGTGATCAACACTGTGTAGCCCAGGATGAGTGCTCAAGTCTGGGTGAGAGGAGAGGGGGGCTTGGACGCTGCAGCATAACGCCGGGTACGATATGAGTTTCGCTTTTACCGCGTACTGCTGTCATGCATACGCGCTTCTGTGTGCATGTGTGTGTGTGTGAAGCCATTAACTCATTGAGTGCCGCGCTCCTTTCCAAAGTTTTAGTCAAGTGTACCGGCAATTTAGACCATTTTTGACGATTTCTGTAGAGCCATAGCGTATTCTATATAATTGCCACCAACACCTACTGTGGCTCATTTGAAAGGTGAAACTTTATGCTTCAAATGGCCACAAACCGTTTGTTTCTACGTGCCTCTGTTCCTGAGAAAACTCAAGCTAAACATGGCTGGGTTTCACCAAAATCCCTCCTTTTTTTCTAGAAAAGGAGATAGAGCGTCTTTTATGAAAGCTGCTCTGTTTGTGTCTGTCGCTCTTCAGACACTCGCATTTCTGGATCAAAGGGCTCGTATAAGATAAATATATACAACAATTGTTGTTCTATTCACAAATCCACCATCGGGGGCGGGGGGGGCGCCACTAAACAACAATAACACAGACGCACCGTGCCGTGTCACAGCCTCTCGCCGCGGAACGTGAGGGTCTGTCGGCCACAGCGGCTCGGGAACACCGGTCCCGCCGGTGGTCGCAGTCCTTCTGTGGTACGGGTCGGTGGTGCCGGTCTGCTTTGGCCCAGAGACCATCAGATTTTACCGCGGGAGGACCTTGGGGAGGACACGGTGTTGCTCCAGATGAAGACCGGGTGGGACTGTTGGCTGAGAGCTTCCTGTTTCTGCTCCGAGCTGCTGGAGCCTCGCGGGTGAGAGCGGAGCAGCTGCTGCATCCACATGCAGAACTCCGTTTGAAAAAGCCGAGTTATGATAAAAACTTCCAGATCGTGAGCTGTCATGAGTTTTTGATCGTCATCTATTTCAGTTCTGCTCGTCGTAGAGTCCCCAAATTTACACATAAAGGTGTGTTAAAGTGTCTATTTTCATAATTAAAAAAAGAAGCAAAAAACGTAAAATTACGTTTTTTGGCACTCAACGCATGGGAACGAATGCGCATGGGAACGAAAAATGAGAAATTACGTGGTTGGCACTCAATGAGTTAACGGAGAAAGAGCGCTTTGCGGAGATGAATGAACGGAATAATATTGCGTTGGTCGAGCCAAAAACCGAAAAATCAATTTGTGGCCGACGTAATTTATTTGTGGCCACCACGTCACAAATAAATGAATGTATGGGAAACATTTTAGACACGTTGGTTTGAATGGTGACAAAGCTAGATATGCCTGCAGCGAATGAGTTGTGAAATGTTTACCACAATAACAAGAGACTGAAGACGAGGTTACATAGTGTCGCGACCATACGCCACCCTGGTAAGTAAAGTTTTACAGTTAGGGCTTTAACAAGTCTAGGCTACAGGGATGGCACAGGTGCACATATTTCTATTGTTGAAAACCTGGAGCTTGGTGGGATTCGCTGCCATATTGCCCAATGTTCGACTCACCAGCTCGGTCTCGCCCCAAACATTGAATATTATATCCCGGCCGCTCGATAACGACCAATCAAATTAATTTTCCTTACCCGGGTAAACTCGTGCAGCAAGTCGTGAAAACTCGTAGAAGGAGGCATGACAAACAGGACAAACGGCCATTTCTGAAGACTTTTAAACATGTCCGTCCTCTTCCCTTGTCTCTGACCAGGCAGCACCTCAGTCCTCAGAGCCACCAAGTTTTGTAATTGTGTAAGAGTGTTTTCCTGAACATGACTATCTGTTACATAGCTGGATGCACATTGTTGTTTTTAACCGATCACCGAGACCATGCTCTGAGCGTCTGTGGCTTGTGTCGATCGGCAACTCGATCCTCCATCCTGAGAGAATGATCGACTATGTTTTTTTCCTGTTATAAAACAGTCTTAAAACACACTTTTATCACTTGTTGATGAACTGTTGTAGTACAGTGACAACATCACTAGCTAACACCGCTTTGAATAAACCACATCCATGGAAGGTAACCATGACAACCGGTTCTTTCTGCCGCCTGGTTGCGCACGCATCCTGACTTGTTGGTAAACAAATAATCCCTATAGATACAGGTCTGCACTATATTTTATGTCACAGAGGTCATGTTGTTGTTTATGTTCATCTCATCCACAGAAAAGTTCTCCGTCATAGCTGAAGTCTCCGTTGTGTCTGGTCTCCTGGTTCTACTGGTTCTACTGGGAGTTTCTCTTGGTGTCGCCTGGTGGCTTAAAGTTCATAAAAGGCGATTAATCAAAAAAGGTAGGTAGGTTTGTGTGTGTGTGTGTGTGTGTGAGAGAGAGAGAGAGAGAGAAAGAGAGACTACAGAGCTTTTTTTTTTTTTAAATCTTCCATTAAGTGTTGAGAGGACAGAGACCATGAACAGCTGCACACACATTTATTCACACCGACACCTCATTGACTGTGGCCCAGTTCCACTCCCTCCTCTAAAGACTCAGGCCCTGAACTCTCACTGACTTAACTACTCTACTCAGTAGTACTGCTCAGCTGTAGCTGTAGTCAGTGGTTCTCAAGCTTTTTTACATCAAGGACCCCTAAATTGACACAAACTAGACCACTGACCCCCATTAGACAAAAGTTTGAAGCAAACACCAGAAATACACAAATATTTGTTCTGAGACTGAAGAACGTTACTTTTTTAGTTAAAGCAGAAGTAAGTGATATATTTGTGTTAATATAAGTCTTAAATAGTTATATCTTCCGACAGCAATCACTTACATAGAGTGTTTGGACCGAAACACGGGTCTGTCAGTCACTCTGCTCTGCTCTGAGCCGAGGAGAAAACTTTTCTCGTATCCTACAAGTTTTATCCAATGAGGAGAGAGAACGGCATGCAGGGCTGTGTGTGCAGCCAAGGGATGCGCCTGAATGTGGTGATGTAGGGACAAGGACTGTTAAGGTGCGTTCAAGGCAACCCGTAACTCGTGTTTTTCCGACCTGTGAAGTCATACCAGTTCAATCTGGTACGAGTTCATGGGTTGGAAGTTACGAGTGGCCGTTATAGTGACTTTCACCGGTAAAACAGGTCGGAATAACACGAGTGGGTTGCCTGGAACGCTACAAAGTCGTAAGTTGTGACTTGAAGCTGTAATTTACGGTTTCAAAAGCCTGCCTGGAACGCAGCATTAGCCAAAACGACCGGATCGCTTACTTCTGCTTTAATGTACGTTCAAATTAGGGCCAGTGGTGTGAATTTGGAAATACTGTAGAGAAAATTCTGGAAAAAAGTGGTACAATTTCTCCAAAAACGTTTAAACATTTCTAGAAAAAAGTCTTAAAATTTTGAAAAAAAAAAAAAAAGGTAAAATAATAATAAAATAAAAAGTGGTAAAAATTTCTCAACAACCTTTAAAATTCTAGAAAAAAGTGGTACAATTTCCAGAAAAAGTTGGGGACCCCCTGAACCCTCTCAAGGACCCCTGGGGGTCCCTGGACCCCACTTTGAGAACCACTGGCCTCAGTGACTGAGTGTGAGAGTCTGTGAGGGTCCAGATGCTGTAAACGGGAACAGAACAGCACTTACCCCCTTTTCACGTTACCTTGACAACAAAATGTTGTTGACTCTGTCCGGTCTGGGACTGATGATTTACTGTTTACTGTCAACACGCGGATCAGATCTGATCAAATCATCATCAATAATCACAAACTACAGTTGTGACGAGCAACGTTAATACTGACTTCTAAAACTTCTTCTCTCTCTCTTTTTTTTTTGCTCCGTCCATGAACAATAAAGAAACCACGGAGCTCTACGTTTGTTTATTTACTTTTTTTCTTTAAACACTCGTGTTCTGACGGCATCCCATGTATTTAGCTTCACAACGCTAGAAGGAGGAGGAGGTGTATGCACAAGGAAAATAATCACAACTCACTGAATTTTCAACTGATTTTCACACAGTTTAGTTTTTAGAAACACGAGACATGTAGGAATGATACAAGATGCTGTTGTACATTAAAGATGGACTTTCACACTGAAATACTAATGCAGAAACAGTCCTGGTTATGTTAGTTATTCAGGTAACGAAGACACATTTCTACACCTCAGCCCCAGGGTGGGAGATTTTGTATGTGTGTGTGTGTGTGTGTGTGTGTGTGTGTGTGTGTGTGTGTGCAAACCAACAAACAAAACTCTGATCATATCCAACACTTTCAGTAAAGATTATGTGGTTTAGATTAAAACCTGCTGCTGCTACTGTCTGATGACATCATCATGTGGTTTGTTGTCTCTCAGACCAACAGGTGGAGGTGAAGGTGAAGGAGGGGGTGGAGTCTGTCCAGCTGCCCTTCAAGACCACAGCTGGTCTGTCTGAAGACGTCAGAGTGGAGTGGACGGATGAAGACGA
Source organism: Trachurus japonicus (assembly GCF_045865225.1). NCBI lineage: Eukaryota > Metazoa > Chordata > Actinopteri > Carangiformes > Carangidae > Trachurus > Trachurus japonicus. The sequence goes on from NC_140924.1 coordinate 13,976,553, forward strand.
CTGGAAGGTCCATGTGTATGAGAACGGTCCTAAAGAACAGCACCAGTTTTACGAAGGCCAAACAGAGATGAATGAAGACCTGCTGAGGACTGGAGACCTCAGTCTGACCCTGAAACACCCCACAAGGATACACTCAGGAGACTACACCTGCAGAGTCTACAACAAGGACGGAGACTTAATGAGAGAGAAAACTGTGAATCTCAGTGTCACAGGTCAGAGTTGTTTGTTTGTCTCTGTCTCTGGTTGTGTCTCCTCAGAGCTGTAGATTCAGGTCAGAGATTAAAACCTGAGGCCTGTACCACGAAGCAGGATCACAGTTTTAGCGAGGTGAGTTACCATGGTAACTTACTCTGAACGGCTAACCTGCTCCAGGTCGGCGTAGCTTTCAGGATGGATCTGAATCCAGTAAAAGGCTCCGTCCATCGGCCAATCAGGGAAAATGACGTGTCCTCTCACTGGTGTTACTGTTACCAAGGAGACGGAAATAAAAGTAGCGAAGCTCCGGACAGAGTTGCGGTGATTGTATCCAGTTTATGATACATTAAGAAAAAACACACACGTGTCTCACAAAAACGGATGAAAGGTTTTTCCAGGACAGATCAAATCCGTTAGATGATTATCCATACGATGCCAATTGTTGTAGTTTTTGTTTTCTTTGAGAGTGTGTGTGTGTGTGTGTGTGTGTGTGTGTGTGTGTGTGTGTGTGTAGAGACACGTGTCTATATGGGACAGGCTTTTATTTAATTTAGAACAAACCTTATGCTCAGCAAAGATGGAAAATATATAATATAATAAAACGGTTCTGTTGTTTGGCCACTGCTTAAAAGAGTCAGAACAGGAGGAAAGAATCAGATCCAGAGCAGCGTCATTTACAAGTTTAATCAGCAGCCATTCAACAACTAATAAATAAACATAATCATTTAATTCGGACCACAGGCTTCTTTTTTTCTTCTTCCTCGCTGGAGAAATAAGGTGTTAACTCACCTCTTCTCTGAGGCTTCGGTGCTCTGGTTGTGATTGGTCTGCTGCCTTGAACCCGCCCTTTATACGTGTGCGTTCACCGATTCACAATAAGACAAACCTGGGTTGAGTTACCGAGGTGATAACCAGCGTCGTGGTACCGCTGATCCAGAGAGACAGTGTTGTGGATCGTTCAGCTGGATAGGCTGAGAGGAACCCTCGCTTCATGGTACAGGCCTCTGCTGCTGCTGTCTGATGACATCATCATGTGGTTTGTTGTCTCTCAGACCGACAGGTGGAGGTGGAGGAGGGGGCGGAGTCTGTCCAGCTGCCCTTCCAGACCACAGCTGGTCTGTCTGAAGACGTCAGAGTGGAGTGGATGGATGGAGACAACAGGAAGGTCCATGTGTATGAGAACGGTCCTAAAGGACAGGACCAGGTTTACAGAGGACGAACAGAGATGAATGAAGACCTGCTGAGGACTGGAGACCTCAGTCTGACCCTGAAACACCCCACATGGAGAGATGAAGGATACTATTACTGCAGAATCTACAACAAGGACGGAGACTTACTGAGATGGACAGCAGTGACTCTCTGGGTCAAAGGTCAGAGTTGTTTGTTTGTCTCTGGTTTTGTTTCCTCTGCAGAGAATTCATGTCTAGTGTTGGAGGTAACTTGTTACAAAATTAATGAGTTATACTTAAGTTACAGTAATATATAACTTCTAGGCAGTAATAGAGTAATACAACGTGTTACTTATATTTATTGTAATATTATTACAGTTACTCCGTCTGGTAACGTGTTACAATCAGAAACAGGTTGAATTACCACCTCAGGCTCCACAGCTGTAAATAGAGAAGCCAGTTTGCAGCAGCTCTTGACTCCCAGGATGCATTGCTGGCTGCTGTCTCTCTGCCAAAGTTTAAGCTTCACTGGATGAGTAAGAAAACTAGAAGACGACATCAAGTTCCTGCTCACTACAGAGTGCAGCTCCTTGTCAGAGGAGCCTGCAGCCCAGATGCCAGATCCTCATCCAGCTGCTGACAGATTATAAAAAGCCTCCATTTTGTAATGTCTTGTCTGTGATCATTTTGGTGAAAGTAACTAAAAAGTAATCAGTAACTTATTACTCTCTAAGAAATATTGCAAAGAAACTTATTACTTTCAAATGCAAGTAACTACTATTATGTAATATATTACATTTTAGAAGTAACTCAGGTCAGATTAAAACCTGCTGCTGCTGCTGTCTGATGACATCATCATGTGGTTTGTTGTCTCTCAGTCCGACAGGTGGAGGTGGAGCAGGGGGCGGAGTCTGTCCAGCTGCCCTTCAAGACCACAGCTGGTCTGTCTGAAGACGTCAGAGTGGAGTGGACGGACAGAGACGACAGGAAGGTCCATGTGTATGAGAACGGTCCTAAAGGACAGCACCAGGTTTACAGAGGACGAACAGAGATGAATGAAGACCTGCTGAGGACTGGAGACCTCAGTCTGACCCTGAAACACCTCACAGGGAGAGACAGAGGAAGATACACCTGCAGAGTCTACAACAAGGATGGAGACTTACTGAGAGAGACAAAAGTGACTCTCAAGGTCAAAGGTCAGAGTTGTTTGTTTGTCTCTGGTCGTTTGTTTCTCTCTAGTTGTTTGTCTCTGTCTCACTGTCTTCTGTATCTGTCTCGTCTACAGAGAGAACTCAGGTCAGAGCTGAAACAAACAATATGAAGGACAGAAGCAGCTCCATTGATCCAACTCCTCTGATGGCTGATCAATCAGTCTGATCGGTCTGTTGATCAGTTTGTGATTATTGAAAGGATCTGACTGTGGACCAGAGAGAAGATGGAGGTGAAGCAGCTGATGGACGATGGATGAAGACAGGAGGACGCTACTGACTCACAGTCTGTTGACTCACTATTGATGAGTATTGATCAGACCTGATCATGTTAAAGGGGAACTATGTCAGTGCGGTCGCGTTTCCTCTGTTTTACTAAGAAACTTCAGCCATTAAAGGTTCATGAGGCAAGAAATGCACATGCGTTTTAAGTTTTTTACTGCTAATGGGCGATGAAGCGTTCAAAACCAAAAAGAATGAGCCCATCCGCGTATCTCTCCGTTGCCTTGAACAGGCTGTGTGCTGCATAATGCGCTGCAGTTCTGGGTCCGAATTTCCCGCGCTGTCCGCGGATGTGACGCCAAATGACGCTGCATGCGCGTCCTCGACAGCTTCGGCTTTCACCGCTTGCGACTAGCGGTCGGCGGATGTCTTGCAGCCTGAACAGTCATGTGAGCAGCGAGTAGAGAAATAACGTCACTTTCTTACATTTTAATATTTTTTCATGCGAGAAAGTGACGGTTTAGATTCCCAATCTGTTGTCAGTTTATCCAAATAACGTCTGTAAGTACTAGATTTGCTCTGACATTTTTCGGAGGAGTGCAGAGCCACACACACACGCAGCAGCAGCAGCAGCAGCAGCAGCAGCAGCAGCAGCAGCGGCTCGTCACAGAGGCTGCAGCCGGGGAGCTGAGCTCATCGGCCGGGCAGCCTCTGTCCTCTGTTCTCCTCCTCCCAGGGAAGAAAACCAGCCGAGTAACTTCCCCACAGGTTTTTAGAGGTTTTCTGCCGGCTGGTTGAATTGTTTTTAGGAGATAAATGCTGGATGAAATCTAACAGTGGCACTGTGGCAGTCGGATTAGTTCATTTGAATGAAAAGTGGAGCTTCAGGTGTGTGTGAGCAGCGCAGCCTTGGGGCTCGATCTGCATCTGTACGTACAAAAATCACCATATTTAGGCTACTTCAATAAATAAATAGTTTTATAATGAGCCGATTGATTCATACGCGGTCAGTTTATCCAAACAACGCCTGTAAGGAAATTCTCCGACGTGTTCGGAGGAGAGCAGAGCCACTAGAGCAGCCGAGCGGCAGCAGCAGCTCACAGAGGCGGCGGCGGCGGCCGGTGCTGACCTGATGCCCGGGCGGTCAACCTCCCGGTGTCGCCGTAAATTGAGCACTGTACAATGAGCGCGGCACGGCGCATTTACTGTTTATTAACAGCCAGGCGCGGTGTGTGTAGCCTACGTGTGTGTGTGTGTGCGTGCGTGCGTGCGTGCGTGTGTGTGTGTGTGTGTGTGTGTGTGTGTCGTGAGACAGCAGGTAGAGGGGCTGACTGGCAGAGATGAGGGATAGTGAAAGCTGTTCTTTTTTTCTGTGAGAGACTGTTGCGGTGGACACAAACCAAACTGTGGCGGCTGATTAATGGAAAACACTGGTATAGTAACGTTGTGCCGTTTCCAATTCAGCCACAGTGTCACTGTCACAGCATCAGCTGCTGCTGTGGAGAGTTGACGCGCGCTCCCGCACCAGCTTAGCTGATATGGCTGCAGTAACTCTGACGGCCGCTACGGCCGTTGTATCGCTAGTGAGTTTTATTCCTCGATCTTGCCTCAAGCTCCTTTAATAAAACATTTGTAATAGACATCCTAAACACATGACTGATAACTGAACAGCACAGCATGACGTTATTCATATGAAATGAACAGAACTATACGTGTGGTACAGCTTACTAACTTTTGGCGAATTTATGAGGAATTTACGGACGCAATCGGGCAAAAATGAAGTAAAATAAACAACTAATTGTGTGTTATTGATGTTTTACTGCCACTAATATGAAAAAAGAAATTTTCAGGGGTGTTGTCTTGTCTTGCCTTAAAATGTCAACATTTAGTTTATTATTTATTTAATAAGTCATTTATACAAAAAAGCTTTGCATAAAGTCCTAAAAACATACAATAAATATCAACATGGTTGTCTCCAATAATGTCTTAAAGTGCAATGTATGTAGAAGTAACAAACTACTACATACACACATTCATAGTTTTTAATTTCAGTTGTAACACATTGAAAGTTAAGTTTCATGCACTGTATGACATAAATCACAAGCATCAACAAATCCGGACAAGAAAATGATTGTGAATTACTGTAAATCTCGGCATGAACTTCCTCTTTTGACCTGAACATTAAACCGACACTAGATGGCGCTGTAAAACCACAACACTTCCTGTATGAAGCAGCAGCTGTTACATACAGAGGCAATGTAAACACAAGTCAGGGCCGATATAGATCAAGTGTTGATGTGTGTGTGTCCAGACTCAACTATTAATCAATTTTACATCAGATGATTGATTTTGTAATTTATAGGACCGGATTACTGATGATGTCAGGTAAAGGTAAAGTTTCTATTTTTTCACATATTCTTTTGGTGAGAGATTCAGATTCAGATTTTATTTGTCACATACATACAATGCAGTGATATGTCAACAGTCAGCTCCGTGCAAAATAAACATAGGCTACAACAAGTCTGACACACATCAACCAATAAAAGAAATAGGTAGGATTAGATGTCGGGTGTTTATTAAACACATATGTCACTTATTAAGGTAATTATTGAACCAATTTCAGCACATCATTATGAAACAAAGACAAAAGTAAAAATGTATAGGCCTATTGATGGAATAGTTTTGTTTTTACAGTAAGTGATCTAACCTTAATGTCCAATTAGGAACTCTTAAGGAGTTTCTACGGTACAGCTAATGCCTCTATATTGGCTGTGCTGCAAAAGTTGTTACTTAATTGTTCACTAAAATACACAATGTGAGTCCTTCCCCACAAAACATTGGAAAAGTCTTGAATTTTCTAAATTATTTCTGAAGTTTATTAACCATATGTCCTTGATAGTTTGTTAAGTAAGCTTGATATCTTCTTAAATCAACTCTATGTAACTATTTTACCTTAGAATGATAATTTCTAAATCATGGTGACGTCTCATTGGCTCTAACAGTGAGAGTGTCTCCTGTCATCGACACAGCGCCCCCTGCTGGCCTGGTATTACACTGTGTAACTGTGTTTCCCGTCCAGCTCCCTCTCACCTGAACATCAACACCTGGATTTTACTGGTTGGTGAAGAGCTCAGAGAAAAGACAGGATGGAGGATGGACGCCATCTTGTTTTTGGTGTTTGTAAAGTCTTTACGAGTTTCTTAGACTTGAACTTATCAACAAATGCTTGTGCACTTTTATCTGGTAGTGGAGCTTTATAAGCGACGTGAGCCTTACAATAGTTTTGTAAAAGGCAACTGTAGGGAGAGTCGGAGCACAAACAAACCCAATTCTTTCACAATAGAGCTAAATAACTCATTATTTCAACACTTGTCTCAATCAAAACATGACAGTTGAAGAAACTGAATTATTGCCTTAATCCGACTAGAACTGGACAACTGAAGTTCATCTAAACCCGTTAGTCCAACTAATAGCCTATCCGACTTATCCAAATCCGAATAAAACACTCAGATCATTATCCGTGAGTTTTAAAGGCTGCCAGTCTTTATGCTGAGCTAGGCTAACTAATCTAAATCTTTCAAATGCTGACCAGTAGGCCTACTTTCAACAGTCTAGCTGTTGTCTGTTTTAATTTAAGTGAAGTCTGGACCAGAAACTGTCTTGACTGTGAACGTGAGAATTAAATCTTCAAAAACGAGAGGAAACCCCAAATTCCTCGCTAATTAAAGAGTGAAACTTGTTTTCTTTTCACCTTTTGTGTGAGTGAAATCAGATGTGACATTTAAAAATAATTAAGAAAACTTTTTCAGTGTGACACAGTCTTGGCTTGCACGCAGCACCGGAGCAGGTCTTGGCTGGCTTGTCCAAACTAATCAAACATACAGGAGAGGCTTTCGTCCTTAACTGGACAAATGAGTCCAAACACTACCTGGGTGCCCTCGTCATTTTTGCCTCATTTATGAGGAAATAACGAGAGGAACAATTACTAAAATTGATCCATATGCGAGAGCACCGGGACTGACACTGGCTCACATGGGGCTGGAGTCTATCCCAGCATGCAGCGGGTCGAACGAAATTGAATTTCCTCTATAATTAATCCATAGTTTATCATTTTGAAAAATACCAAAAAAGACATGTGAAGGTGACCGTCCATCCACCCGTTGTTCTGTGCAACGTAATAATATATTTATGATAACTTTATTGTATAAGATCAATGTATCTTCAGATGTAATCGTGTTGGTTGAGAAAACCGCATATTGATTATTTTAGCCCTGCAGAGTGGCATATTTCAACAACTACCATCACTACAAAGTTTTAAATACTTTATCATAAAATACTGGCACAACTAATGTCCCATCAGCCCAGATGTAGGCCTACCTTGTGGTTGGTGCTAATTAGCAAATTTTAGTATGCGAACAGCGAAGATTAAGGATGCAATGACAACTCTCATTCTGCACATGCTGGTATTAAGATTTACAGCAACAAATAATTGACCTTAAAGGGATAGTTCAACATTTGGGCAAATTGGCCCATTGCCATAATCCCTATAGTCATAGCAGTAGGTTCATTACCTTTAAGTGTTGGTGCAAGCTATTTTTAGAACGGCGGAGCAGAGCCACGAGCTGCTCAGAGCTACGCTACGGAGGCTAATGGGATTTCTTGGTTTTCCCTCATCAAACTCATCAAATACACAATCCAACAACTCCAAAACGCTCTGGTGGACAAGTTGTGACCTGCACATTCACCACGCTATGAGATAATAACAGAACGTTACCAGACGGAGTCGTTTTCGAGGCAAATGCAGAGACTGCTTGCTGTAAAACTGCCCTTGACGGGAATGGGCATCAGCGGTTTTGCATGAATTTACCTCGAAAACAATTGATCTAAAAAATAGCTTGCACCGACAATTAAAGATAACGAACCTACTCCTAAAACTATAGGGTTTATGGCAATGGGCCAATTTGCCAAAACTGTTGAACTATCCCTTTAAAGTGTTGCTAAATCATGTTGACATTTCATTGACTTGTAAGAGGGAGAATGGCTAGTTAGCTAGAAGAAGCTAGCTAGAAGAAAAGAGGAAGAAGAAAGGAGCCATACAATATCCTGGACTTGATTTTACTGGTTGGTGAGAACTCAGAGAAAAGATGGACGAAGACCGACACCATCTTGTTTCTGGACCAGGAAGTGATGTGTTTGTTGGTTAGGTAGACTTCAACTTGTCAACAAATGCGTGTGTAGCTACCTCTGTCCTTTAGTGTGACTCAATTGGCGACTTCAACAAACCCAATTCCTCCACAGTAGCTACTCAGGACTTCAAGATCTCGATGTTCCTCCCAGATTTGAGGAAGTTTACCACAGTTCAGGACTGGTTGAGTTTCTGAGGGGAAAAACCATCAGCTCAACAGGAAGCTTGTAGGAAGTGTTGTTGGTTTTTCTGCTTCTGTAGTTGCATCTGGATTCGTGCACCAGTCCAAACCGACGTATCAAGCCTCTGCATCGGGGACTAATGTGGATCAAAAGCCTCTCCACCACGAGTTAAAACGGGGGGGTAATGAACTTCAAAATGTGGTTGGCTGATCCATGATTAACCTTTAGAGTCTTTAACAAGCGCATTTGTCTGTTCGGCTATTGATGATTTGTTTTGTGGGCCCCGGTGAAAAGCGGAGTGCTAATGAGGCTTTCCCTGCAGCTCCAGCCAGGCAGGGCACCACTCAACCATTAAGTCAATTAAGAGGAGAATGGGTGGGGGGAGGGTGGTGGTTAGGTTTTTTGGGGGTTTGTAAGAGGGAGGGGGGGGTTAGGTCCTTTTCATTTGGTTCTAATTAAAGTGCAGGAAGTGAAGCTGCGTCGCTCACCTACCTACCTTCAGGCTGGACAGTGTCTCCGGTGCGCTCTGGAAGCCATTAGCACATCTGGCCCCACTGGACGGCTGTAGGATTTATTTAGCTCATAACGGTGTGTCAGCACAAGTTAGATGAAGAATTTACTGCGAGGAAGACCGGAGTTCACTCCCTCTGAAACCACTTTCATACATACAGTACATGTTTACTAATGAGGTAAACGTCGTACTGCTGTTTACAGTCAGCAGACGAAAAAAATTACCTCGACTGTGACTTTAAAAGGGCCGTCCCATTGGTTTGGTAGGATTTTTATGTGTCACTTGTGAGTCAAGTTAGGTTTTAATGAAATGTTTTCAGTTAACCAGTAGTATACGTATAATATTAGATAATATTTAATGTTACTACTATTTAATACTCTTTACTGCTGCTGTTCACTGTTTTCCGCACTGGACATTGCACTTTGTTAAGTCACAGGTAAAACTGCATTTTAAGTGGCATCATCACCTCTATGTGAAAAATGTAATACAGGGGCGGAGTTTAGCTCAGTTGGTGGAGCACCCGCCCCATGTGTTGAGGCTGTAGTCCTCGCTGCAGGCGGCCCCGGTTCGAGTCCCGCGTCGGACGGCCCTATCCTGCATGTCATTCCCCCCATCTCTGCCTCCCATTTCCTGTCACACTCTCAACTGTCTATCAAATAAAGGCATGAAAAAGCCAAAAAATATACTTTAAAAAAAAAAGAAAAATGTAATACAACTATATAGTAATATAAATCTGTATACTATAAAATGTTAAGAAAATAATGATTAAAAAAATATTGTTTCCATATGTTCACATCAGAAATATCATATGTCGCCCATTGAAGCCTGATTAAGCCTTTGGTATCACCCAAACTGTAGCCTACCACTTAAAGAAATAATAAAATAAAATAAAGTATAGGCTACATAACGTTTTAAAATGATTTTTTTTTTAAATTTAATTGTGAACTTTGAACACTACTTTTGCTAACTCACCGATCATGCCCATGAACTGGAAAATCAAACCAGACAGCCAACAGCTGGTCAGCAACTTCAGCTCAATCTTGAGCGTTACATTAAAACATTGATGGATTAATTAACTAATTCATTAATATTTTTCATATAACATGATTCAATCAATTATTTAAGATAGTGCTGAGAATAGACGTGGACCACCAACAATTTTGTTTGGCCAAAATGTCTTGTGTCTGACTTTGTATCTTACTAAAGTAGTTACAGGCGTCCACAGATACTACAGTGATCAATTTTCTTATAACTGAAGTCCAAAATCAGAGAAATTATTTAAAATAACTTGTAATAAATATTAGTAAGCTAGGTTTTGTATAGTTTTATGAATGTAGACGTGAACTATGCATCACTATGAGACCAACCACATACTGTAGTACAGACTCGTGTGTGTGTGTCTGTGTGTGTGTGGTTGCCAGATATCTCTGTGACTTCCTGTTGAGCAGCTGCTTTGCTTTTTATCCTCAGAAAAACAAAAAAGTTCCCCTGCGTGAAATATTCTGCAGAGAACAACTGTAAACACTCAGCTCCAGCTCAGCACCAAGGTCACTACAAAGCAGATCGGACGGACGCCGGCGGTTTGATAACACACAGAGAGAGAAAAAAACGAGGCGGTGGGCCACAGGGAGAGCTGGGAATTGAAGTGTTTTTTTTGTTTTTTGTTGTGTTTTTTTTTCTTTTCTCTCTCTCTCTCCTTCCTTTTTCCTTGTTCAAGTTCACACTCGGGTCCATCTGGTGGCAGGTGGTTCAGAGCGGCTGAATAGGCGTCGGTCCAGACCAGACTCTCTCCTCCTCCTCGCCCATCACACATGGCTAACTTATCAGAACAGACACAATGAAACGCAGCGACGACACTCACCGCGCCCGCGATCTCTGTCAGGGATGAGACTTTGATTCACAGACGCTTTACAGCACATTTGTCCAGTTTTTTTTTTTACCCTCCCCTCCTTTTTTCTTTTTCCTACATTTTCCGCTCCTTTCCTGTTGCGTTCTGTGGCGGCTTGGCATTGTCTATATACTGTGTGTCTGTGTGTGTGTGTGATCGCAGACGGGGTGGGCTGGCAGGGGTCACGGTTCACCAGCCTGCCTAGATCCATCAAGAGGAACAAAGCAGGGGGAGAAGGAGCAGTGCCAAGCCCCCCGAAATCAAAGACCAGGTTTGGGATTGGGATTCGCTCCAAAAGGCTGGACCCATTTTACTGGTGCAGGGGGTCTCGGGGAGCCAGGAGGAGTGGGAGGAGGAGGAGGAGGAGGAGGAGGAGGAGGTGGAGAGGAGTTAAAAACAATAATCAAATCCACCACAGTTTCTGAGAGAAGCCTCCACATGCAGCATCCCTCCTTTGAAGTCCTGCTTGCTTTTGTTCTTTACATAACTTGATCTGATTTTGGAAAAAAGGCTAATTTGTATGCACTCTGCGAATTGGGGAAAAAGGGAAGGGGTGGGTGTTGGTGGTGTTGGAGGGGGTAAGACAGAACTCGCTCGCCACCCAGAATTCCTCGGGGGAAGCTGACAGGAAGGTCAACACGATTGGCCACAGGGTGGAAATGGGGGGACACAAGCGAGGCTAAAAAGCGCACGATAAGTGTCTTTGAATTATTGCAGCTCTGTGCAAATTTGACGACAATGGGCTGAGTGGTCAGGGGGGCTGAAATCCCTTTGCAAACAAGAGGGCCGCTCATGCTTTGGTGGTCTTCATTTTGCTGTCAGCTTCCCGACGGGAAACGACAGCAACGAGCCGCAAAAAGGCAAATATGAATAAACACTTCAAAGGAGCTGATTTACATAAGCCGGACCCTCCGAGTTTCTACTTTCATACCTTATGTATATATGAAGTGATAAAGTCGTTATTCAATGTACTAAATGTACTTGAATTAAAACATCGGACATAAGCAAATAGGTCTACAAGGAGTTACAGTGAAAAGAAAGGAGTTTCTTTTATTTAAAAGGACAAAAAAAACTTGTAGCTGCTCATGGAGACAGATCTACTGTGTTTTAGGTGAAGATGGGTCCATAGCGTCCAGGTGAATCACATAGATCAGCAAAAATACAAACAAAACGCGGCGTCAGGAGTTGGTTCGACGTCCAAGCCAAAAGATGATCTACTGTCTCTGATCTGACAACATCATTCATAATAGTTTAAGAATTACTAAATATTTGGAAACAATAAATCAAGACAATTTATTCAATTTTCCAGATTTATTGAAGTCCGTCTGTGGAAGAGTTGCATTGTTTCACTCTCTGGCTCCTTCTAGAGTTGTGGAGTGTACGTCCGTTTTGTGATAGCCTACTGTCGGAAATTCAAGTCACAAATTGGTTCCCACCCATAAACAGAGGAACATGAGTATTTGTCAACAATGAGACTTCATTTTAAGGAAAAATGTTTACACAGTGTACCTTTAAATACCAATACAGTTGACTGTCATCACTTTAGCATGGTCCTGATCGGAGGATTTTGATTTGTCGCAAACACCCTCAGTCTAGCCTTAAAATATTTACATTGTACAGTCGTTGGCATACTAACATTTTCTAATGAGCGCTAACCACAAGGTTCAGCTGGGCAGGTGGGACACTAGTTACACCAATGTTTTATAATAATGTTGAAGGTTGAACTAATGAAGTAAAAGCAGGTTACATAGTGTAATATACCAGGCCAACAGGGGGCGCTGTGTCAATGAGAGGAGACATGATTTAGCAACGATAAATTTAAGTTAAAATACTTACATAGTGTTGCTTTAAATATCAATACCGTTAACTCTCAGAACTTCTGCATGTTTTTGATCGCAAGAGTTTGAGTTGTCGCAAACATCCAAAGCTTAAAATATTTACTATTTACCATTGTTAGCGTGCTAACAGTGCTAACCAACCACAAGGTACAACTGGGTAGAAGTGACACTCATTCTACTAATATGTTATGTAATATTTTAATATAATAATATCTTAAGTATTTAAACATTGAATTAATGAAATACAAGCAAGTTACATTGTGTAATACCAGGCCAGGAGGGGGCGCTGTGTCAATGACAGGAGACATCCTCCCTGTTACAGCCAATGGGACGACAACATGTTTTAGAAACTGTCACGTGAAGGTAAAGTTAATTTTGAGATCTCCATCGTAGCAGGTTCACCTGTCCCTCCTCCCTCCCTCTCTCTTTGTGTGTAAATAACTGTGAACTGTTGCGAGCGGCGGCGTGCCTTCAGAGGTGAGACCAGGGAGGAAGGAGAGACTTTCCATCAACCTTGAGCTTTAATGACTTCCTCGAGGTGCTTTTTGACTGCCGTCCAGAGGCTCGGTGGGAGGGGAGCCTTTCTCCTCAGCCTTGGCCTCGTGCCAAGGTGACAATCAATGTCTCTGTGTCTCTTCTGTGGGAGATTATTTCGAAGGTCTCCCCCCTTTTTATTGGAGGAAATGGTATTTGGAAGCTCAAACAGGATGTCCTGCTGGCTGGCCTGGACTCTGAACCCCCTCCCTCAACAACCCCTCCCACCCTCTTGGGCTCCATTCTTCCTCTGCAGCCCCCCTCCCCTCCCCTCCCCTCCCCTCTCCTCCCTCCTTCCCCATTCTCCCAGAGGAAAATAGCTTAAATTAATCCAGGAGACTAAGCGCAGCCACTTTCTCTTTTTCGTGTCTCCATTTGGAAACGGCAGAGAAATCATTGACAAATGAAACTTTACCGAAGCTGCTGGATGGCGGACGGTTAACCCCTTAACACCCACTGGCCCAAACAGGACCCAGCATTAAGGGGTTAACGCTTTATAAGGTGATCTATAATAGAGATTCATCATCATTAGGGCCATCGCTCTGTGGAAGGAGTAAATGGACGGTGTTTAACACTAATGAAAACAATGGTTGGACACTTGATCTTGTAGCTTTACTTTTTACTTAAAGGGATAGTTCACCCAAAATTCAAATTTCACTCATTATCTACTCACCCTCATGTCGACTAAGAGCTGTGAGAATTTTCAGAGTCCTCCGTGCCTTCTCTGAGTTACGGGGGGGTCCGCGCAGCATTTGTCCATATAATGGTTGTGAATGGATACCAACTTTCTTCGTCCAAAAAGACACACCAAAAAACATCCAAATACCTCCAAACTGCTCGTCTGTAATGTCCCTCTTGTATTGAAGCCCCGACATGAGAAATTGTTCCGAAAAAAATTAAATAAGTCTATATTTTAAGCTTGTTTCTAGCAGAAGCTCCCAGTGTCTCAGTTCACTGCTCTTCCTGTGTCAGTGCAAATCTCGCGTGATTTGCACTGACCGGCGGAACAATTTCTCATGTCGGGGCTTCAATACAAGAGGGACATTACAGACGAGCAGCATGGAGGTATTTGGATGTTTTTTGGTGTGTCTTTTTGGATGAAGAAAGTTGGTATCCATTGACAACCATTATATGGACAAATACTGCTGCGCGGACCCCCCCGTAACTCAGAGAAGGCACGGAGGACACAGCTCTTAGTCGACATGAGGGTGAGTAGATAATGAGTGAAATTTGAATTTTGGGTGAACTATCCCTTTAAACACTTTCGAAGACGACACTTATTGGATCAAACTTCGATGTTGACTCTGCGATGTAAAAACCAGTGCAGATCAAACATAAATCAGAAGCTTTAACATGAGGTGAATGGAGGTCTCTGCTGCCCGCCGCAGGTTTTAAACGGGGGGTTTGTAAACAGGTGTTTTATCTTAGACGTCCTACAGTATCTGGGACAGATGCCAGTTTAAAGAAAAAGACTTTCTCAGAAGAAGGTCGGGAGCTCTTTTGTTGACCGAGCAGGTTTTTACAGCTGAGGTCGACGTGTTTCTGAAGAAATTTAACAAGCGGAAAATAATTTGCTTTTTGTTTGCTTTACATTAAAAACACATCTACATCGGTAATGAGCTGGAAAAGAAGAGCTGCCTGCAGGAGTTCAACACCAACGTCCATTTGAAAGCTAATCATCCTAATAAGCAGCTACTTAACAAACAGGAAACAAATCAGGCTGATCACAGGAAGCAAGATTTTTGGCACAAACCTTTAAAATGTTAAAAAAAAATCCAATCTCACTGCAGTAGAGATGTTTTGTAAAGTGACCAGATTTCTGAAAACTCAAGGTCGTCCTCAGCTGAACAAAGTAGAGAACATCAGATGAACCAAAACTTACATACTGTAAAGGAGCTTTAAGTCAGTTTTAAAGGGATAGTTCACCCAAAATTCAAATTTCACTCATTATCTACTCACCCTCAAGTTGACTAAGAGCTGTGAGAATTTTCAGAGTCCTCCGTGCCTTCTCTGAGTTACGGGGGGGTCAGCGCAGCAGTATTTGTCCATATAACCGTTGTGAATGGTACAACAAGTCCTCCAACTCATACGCCCCATAATGCCGTTTGTCCATACACTCGAATACGACCCATTGGAGCGTTTTACCACCGCCCTGGCGTTTCCAAAAAGCACCCCCTATCGGTGACATGCGGACAGATACTTTTACCGAGCAGAACCGAAAGCAGATGATTTATTTGGTAGCCGACCTTAATGAGCTAACCAAGGTAAGTAGTCAGTAATTATTAATTAATTAATTTTATAACAAAAGACTATGTTGTGAGTGCGACTAGTCCTTGCGGGTTGTCATTGTTATTGTGTTTTAATGATGTTTCAACTGAGATTAGTAGCCTATACTTAATTAAGTAATTTGTTTACCGACTGAGTCCGGCTAATAGTTAGCACGGACACCGTGACTTTTCATGAAACTACACAACTGTGTGCAAAACTATAAATGTGTGCGTTAATCCCTCGTATTAGACGAAATATTTTTCGACAAATGTTTTATAGACGACGGTGCGTGTGACGGTAAGGGACGAGGAGTAGATAACTGTCGATTTTCTGACACAATATTATAATATAGCCTACCATGTTATTTATTTTACAAACGTATTATTATGTTTAAATGGACACTTAATTATTGTTTTATTTATTTTGGCGATGATTATGTGAAGCTGGAGCATAAATGTCGACTTGATCGCTATATTGACAGCAGTGAAGAGGCAGCTAATTATTGTTACATGAATCTAAATCGGCACCATGCCTGTAAAAAATTAAGGTGGAAAATTTCAGGCCTATGAGAGGTAAAGATGGTAGTTAAACAGACTGACTGTGACTGTGCATAATATCAACCTCTGTGATGATGTCTAGGCATCACGTTTAGTCACATATGTTAAAAACAAAACAACAACAGTAACATTAATAAATGATTTTCCATAATCACAATAGCTTAAATCTGATGGAGAATCAAAGGAGTTTTTGCAACATCTGACACCATTCAGCTTCTTGTGACTATGTGTGCATTCTTTTCAGATAATGGTAGGCTATCTGTTGCATATTGGTTGGTTATATGATTATTCTGACATTTGATTTATTATGTCCACTAGAGCTCAGTTTCTTAGGGCTACCACAACTTTTAATTTATTGAGTTCATAAAATGAATAGGGAGGACCAGGTCCTTAATATTAGCCTACTAAACGCATTGAAAACCAGCACATTGGGTTGCTGTGTTGACCAGTTTTATAAGGTTGATGACACTCCCTGCAGTGTTCCAATTATTAATTTATGTTTCTTCTCCAGATGCCAACTCAAAAAAAATGTGTGTTGTGTGAGGAGACAATTGGCGTGGCAAGCAAGACTTGCCACCACTGTGGTGCAAAGCAGCCCCTGAAAGAGAAGCTGCAAAAGAAAAAAGAAAAAATTACAACTGGGTGGAAAGAGCGGCAGAAGAAAAACTGCAGCTTAAATAAAACATATGATTCATCACATTTACTGGTAAGTTTTTCTTTCAAATGCTTTTAAATGTTTGTTATTCCATGTCAGTTTCATCTACTCCACCCCCTGGTTTATATTTTCTTTTGGGCATTTTATTTTTCAACTAAATCAACATAAACCTGACCACAATCTTTTATGTGGACAGTTCAATTCAAGAATATTGTGTAAGAGGCAGAGTACACTGAACAAGAGAGACACGTACGTCGGATTCGCGGTAGCCACTGGCACTGGTTGAGAGGAGCATCTGTCTGCTACTGTGTCATTCCCAGAGAAGCACATTATGTGAATTTGTTACTGGTGCTGCCACCTTTGCCGTGCAGCCCAGCACAGGGCGCTGGTCTGTGACTGAGAGGAGCAGGGGGGACCGGGCTTGAGCTCAGTCTCTGGAGCTCACCACGGTTTCCGACCTGTGCAGGGAAGTTACAGAGTGCAGTTTCAGCTGATGCGACCCCGCTCAGGCTGTAGCGACTGCACCATTGTTATTAACAATTTTCTACCACTTCATTGAGTTTAGAAACATTCACATTGTTTAAGGTTGAAAAACTATATAGCTGCTTTAAGGCCAGTTCAGACCATAGATTCACAAGACAACAACTTCAACTATGTGCACCCTCTTGCAACTCAATGCCCTTACAAAGCCTTGCAACTGTACAGTTCACTGTGGCACAGAGTTGAGACTAGTTTATGTGACGTCACATCAAGCACACCACAGTAGCTCAAGCAGACATAATGTTTATTTATGCAAAAATATTTTTCTATGGGAGCTGCTTTGGTGTGCAGTTACAAAGTTTGAGACAGTCTGCACACTCTACCTGCAATTGAACAGGTTTAAAACGTGAGCCGGCATGAGTCGAGATGCAACAGGATCATTCACACTGCTGCAACGCCCCTGTGCACCGTTCTTAAACTGCTTTGTTGCGTTGCATAATATTTGGTCAGACTTTAGACTACTATCCAGGGACACATACAAATCTTTGCATTGTTATGTCTGCGTGCAGTTCAAAAAGAGCTAGGGAGCTGCCATTTGCCATTTCGGACATTGCTACTGTATTCAGAAACAGTTCATTTGTAGCAGTAGCTACTTATAGCGTAAGTCAGCAGAATGTTTTTGTTAATATAAGTCCTAAATAGTCCTATTTTCCGTCAGCAATCACTTACATAGAGGGTTTGGGCCAAAACACGGGTCTGTCAGTCACTGCTCTGCTGTAAACCAGGAGAAAACTTTCCTTGTGGGATACAAGTGTTATCCAATAAGGAGAGAGAACGGCATGAAGGGCTGTGTGTGCAGCCAAGTGATGCGCCTGAATGTGGTGACGTAGCACGAGGACCAATAGATGTCTGACGAGGGCGGGGGCTGCTAAATCCATCGGCTGACAAGAAGTTATGGTGCGTTCAAGGCAACCCATAACTCGTGATTTTCTGACCTGTGAAGTCATACCAGTTCGATCTGGTACGAGTTCACGGGTCGGAAGTTACGAGTGGCCGTTATAGTGACTTTCACAGGCAACAGGTCGGAAAACCAGGAGTTGCGGGTTGCCTGGAACGCTACAAAGTCGTAAGTTGTGACTTGAAGCTGTAACTTACGGTTTCAAAAGCCTGCCTTGAACACAGCATTAGCTAAAACGACCGGATCACTGACTTCTGCTTTAACTCTAACCTTTAAAGAATCGTGGATCTGTCAAAATAACAATGCATAAAACATCAACTTTTCTGCATATATATGTATATTTATGTAATCCAATTAATTGCATGATTTTGTGTCTTGTGTCTTCCAGCTCCACAAGTGGGAACTTTTGGAGAGGCACCCCATCCTCTTCCTAGGAAAAAAAAAAGGAAGGGGCTTTGTGTCAGAGTGGCTGTGTCCATGGTACAGTGAGAATGAGATTGTGAAAGCTTCCATCCAAGCCATGGAACGTATTTATGAGAGACTTCTCAATGGTAATGTATATAAATGTGCAATAACTCAAACACATGAAAGTGTTCAGGGAGACACTGATTACATTACTTCTCCACTGCCCCATCAGTTGTTTTTTGTGTCCTTTTAAATGATTAGTTTGATGTTACAATTGTAAACTGAAAGTGTGTGGCCCAAACAGCAGCAACAGAATGGCATCAATAGTCATAGGAATCAAATGTTATTTAGTGGTGAGAATAAGAATAGTTGATTGACAATATGGTCTTGGAGTAATTTGCTAAATCATGAATTTGGCAACATTTGCTAATCAGAAGGGATGGGAAAAGAGTAAATAACAATAATAATAGTAAAATATTTTCTTGAAAAGCTCCTTTCAAGCCACTCAAGGACACTTTTTAGAAAAGAACATCAAGCTAAAATCATTAATAAACAACAATCAATAAGGTTTGCTACCTTACTTAGAGGTTGGAGGTGTGCAGCCATTTAACAGGTCACTGTGGCTGTTCCTGACTGTTGCATTACTCTGCAATGTTTAAACAGATCTACTGTTAAAAGAATGACAAAAAATAGGCATTTTCTGTTTTGTAGAGATGTTTTCTATCTCCTACCCCCTGACAGTGTCATGCATGTATGCTGATGTGTCTGGTCACTGAGGGCTGCGCTAACCAACATAAGCACACTAACTGCCATGTAAAAATTGAATTGAAGAATGTAGAACTCTGTCAAGGCCAAGTGTCCCTTCCTCTTTGCAAATTTCCAACCGCAACCATTATGTATGTCCAGATAAATTTCAAAAATATTAGGACTACAACCATGTTTACAAAACAGTAGATGCACTGTGTACAATCATGTGAACACAAACAGACTGGTATGATTTTCAAATCATAGAATTGTCATATGTAATGGGAAATATCACTAAGGTAACATATCAGAAGTTGAAACTGAAGCTGAACATCTGATTTTACACATCATTTCTTTGTTTTCTTATAATATAGGCAAGACTGTTCGGATGGAAACATCACATTGAGTGCTCGAACACTGATACCACCTGTCTCTCTCTCGAGCTCACACACCCGTCTTTCTCACTCTCTCTCTCTTGCTTGCTCCCACACTCTAAATTTGGGCCTAAAGTTTTATTTACAATAACTACGAGATGCATTCTTCATCTATTGCACAGCACGCACACACACACACACACGCACACACGCACACACACACACACGCACACACACACACACACACACACACACACACACACACACACACACACACACAAACAGCAACAACAAAAAAACACAGCTGTCCATGGTGCTGTGACACACAACCCCTGAACCGTCTATACAAGCACTGATACATGTATCATGGCCACACAACAATGGGACATTTTATGCGGCATAATTAATGGCACAAACTCTAACTTGTCATTGCTACACTGTCAAATGGACAGTGATGTTGTGCATGCAGTCTAATAAGTGGGATCAGGAAAAAGGATGGATGGAGAATAACCAAATCTTATGACAACTGAAGAAGTTGTTTATTCAAGTGTTTCGTTTCTTCAGCGCATAAAAAGACACAAATGAGGTCATGAATCTATGAGGGAAAAAATAACATGATTCCACAGTTAGTTGACTATGGGCAAATCTGTTGTTGAGGACACCCCTAATCAAATACTTGTTGCATTTTCCTATGCAAATTAAAATGCTTATACCAAAGTCTACATCACAGTTTCCTCTTCCCCACAGTGATAACGGCACCTGTACCAGACACTGCAGAGGGCGAGAGTACAGCAGCAAATTCAGAGGATCCTCCCATGTCCACCTCCGAGACTCCTCCTGTCTCCTCCTGTCCTGTGTCTCTCTCCCCAACTCCTCCTGTCTCCTCCTGTCCTGTGTCTCTCTCCCCAACTCCTCCTGTCTCCTCCTGTCCTGTGTCTCTCTCCCCAACTCCTCCTGTCTCCTCCTGTCCTGTGTCTCTCTCCCCAACTCCTCCTGTCTCCTCCTGTCCTGTGTCTCTCTCCCCAACTCCTCCTGTCTCCTCCTGTCCTGTGTCTCTCTCCCCAACTCCTCCTGTCTCCTCCTGTCCTGTGTCTCTCTCCCCAACTCCTCCTGTCTCCTCCTGTCCTGTGTCTCTCTCCCCAACTCCTCCTGTCTCCTCCTGTCTTGTGTCTCTCTCCCCAACTCCTCCTGTCTCCTCCTGTCTTGTGTCTCTCTCCCCAACTCCTCCTGTCTCCTCCTGTCTTGTGTCTCTCTCCCCAACTCCTCCTGTCTCCTCCTGTCCTGTGTCTCTCTCCCCAACTCCTCCTGTCTCCTCCTGTCCTGTGTCTCTCTCCCCAACTCCTCCTGTCTCCTCCTGTCCTGTGTCTCTCTCCCCAACTCCTCCTGTCTCCTCCTGTCCTGTGTCTCCCTCCCCAACTCCCCCTGTCCCCTCTTGTCAAACGCATCCACAGAAAAACAGAAGAAAGAGAGGGATGAAGCAGATGAGTGGTATGTATGTGTTTGGGGTAATCAGTAGTCTTATTATCACAATATGAATATTTGTCAAACTGTTTCAGTGAAAAGAGTCTCATTCTAGCTTTTTCTCAGCCCATAACTTGCATCATTGTTTGATTGGCCATTATTTCTTCAAAGGAACATAACATATGATAGCAAACTATTTAGTGGAAACTAAGGGGTAAACATGAAGTTAAACACCTGTAACTCCTTGATGGGACAGTTCTGCTGATGTCATCCAGCATCATAAGGACTTAAAGTCAAATCTAAATGTAGTTATATAGCCCAAAATCAAATCCATAAAATCAATGACATTTTTCTCAATCCAGTTTTGATTTTGAACTCTTTGTCAGAGAAAATGTCTGTTTAGATGTCTGTCAATAAACCATTGCCTTTTTTTATTCATTTCAGAATGTCCCGTTCATCAAGGCTCAAGCAGTTTCCCCTACAAAAAAATACTGAGACAAAGAATCAGGGAGGTATGTTTCAAGGCAGATTTGAAACGACTGATAACGAAAATATCTCTGTGGCACCATCAATTTAGGGGTTTCCATTTCCTTTCAATACCTATGTTAAAGAGGAACTAAGCAGGATTTCTCCCGTAGCTATGCTACATTTTTGCCTTAATTAAAAAGCTCCAGAGTAATTTTGATAGTTAACTACATGACTTGTGACTTATTACAAGTGACAACGTAGGCTGTCTGTCTTCACCTGTCATCTCACGGCTGAAAACCAAGTGTAGTTTCTCACTCGCCGCCCCAATGTCCCACTCTCGTCTCTGTGGCACCGTGACACAAACGCACTCCGTAACCCGTAATCTTTTCTTTAAGACGGTTAAGACTATACAAACACACGTTACGTAACATCGTATATGTTATGTAACGTTATTCACCGCTCCATTTATTGATTTTTTGGCGGCTTTGTTGTAAAAAGATGCACATGGGCGAGAGGAGTGTAACCAAAACAGTGGAAAAGCGAGCAGACTTGCATAGTTACCCTTTAATTGGTGTTGTGTTACGACTGTATCTGGCAAGACAGTGCATGTATGATAAACAATAACAAGAAATAATGTATTATATGTCTTATTATAATGAAATACATACAGTATATCATTCTTGTTGATTTTTGACTTTCCTTTCTGTTTCCCAGCTGTTATTCTGTGATAGCAAATAACCACTCAGACTAGTTGCTTTAGACAGGGCATCTCCCTACACACGAGAACTTTCTTTTTCTTTCACTTTTTCTTTTTCTTTTATTGAAATTGGATCTGTGTATTATTATTTTACTTGGAAATTTTGAAAAGGACCCCAGGAAGACTAGCCTGGCGTTTGTGCGTCGGCTAATGGGGATCCTGAATAAACAATAAACAATAAACAAAACGATCATACAGAGGAAAGTTATTATGACTTAAGTGCTGCAGAAGATATGGGGAATATGTACACATAGAAACTGCAAGAACATAATGATATTATATGAATTATGTGTGATTGGAAAGACTGGTCGGTGTAGAGAAATAAGTTTCAGAGGTGGACAGCCAGGCTGCTGCTTGTGTGAGCTGTCCTATTGTGCTTCACTGCAGCTCTTGTCTCCTGTGTGTCCCTGGACAGCAGACTGCACAAACAAATATCAAATCACAACACTCCTCTGTTATTCTCACTGACTACTATTACACTTTACTATCTGATTTCACTTAGACATAGGTTTGCATTTACAACAGCATGTAGCCTATATTAGCCAATGTGCTTTGACATCGTAAAGAAAAATTCTCTTTTTCTTTATATTTTAAGGGCCGTGTGGAGGTGTTGGTGCAGTGGCATCCTTGCTCTGGATGGTATGTATCTTATTCAAAGTTGACTATTGTTTATTTTTGTTCTTTTAAGTATATTTATTTGGCATCACTGCCCATATAGTTAAGTGGAGAGAGAGACAAGAAACATCTGATGGTGATGGAGCAGCAGAGGATGGACTCATTGATGGCGGTATAGGGGATCATCATCATTGCCTTTGGCAGGTTGAGCTTCCTCAGATGCCTCAGGAAGTACATCCTCTGATGGGCCTTTTATGTAAAGGACCTGATGTTAAGATCCCACTGGAGGTCCTGGGTGATGATGGTGCACAGGAAACAGAAAGACTCAGTGCAGACTTGGGGAGTCACAGGGTGATGGGGGCATGGGTGGGTGCACTCTCTGCACTCTCTCTAATGTCCAGATCCATCCCCACCATCCTCAGAGCATTGAGCTTCAGTTCTTTCTGGCTCAACGCTCTGAAGACAGTGGAGATGTTTACCATTAAAACCTCACTACACTCAATAAGGTTCTTTACATGACAGCAGATTAACTGAGTAGCCCTTACACCAAATAACTAGCAACGCTGCAGTTGGTCTTAAGTGCTATGTAATATTTAATAAGCAATCTGGTGTGCTTGACATTGTGACTGTTGGGGTTAGTAAACCACTGTAGTGATTTATTTAAGTTTCATTAGCACTTAATGTCTACACCTTGTAGGTGCCTCGCTACATAGTACATACTATGTACATTGTGTCCTACATGCATACTGTGTTACATAATGGACTATTTTATCTAACCTGGCTACACAAATTTTTCGTGTCATCTTCAATTTTAGGCTGTTGTATACATAAGAATGTGGCTCTTTTTACCAGGTACTCTGATTACAAATGCCTACACATCAGAGGACTCAATGTGTCATTTGATATTTTAGTGTCAGGATAGTACATTTTCCAGTCAATTTCAAACAATATAACAGTAATAATGAATGAATTAATTAATGATTTTTTTTACTTTCGTGTAATGTCACCACTGTGGTCCATCCCATAAGGGATTACAAGACGCATTTCAGACAAATACAAAAAAAAGACTGGACAGTCCTTCCTGTTAGTGTTACCTGCCACACAGGTGTGACAAATAAATAATGTAAGATTACTTTCACACTTTTTCTCCTTTATTTGACATCTCATAGGGAGATAGATAGCAAGCGGGAGGCAGAGATAGGGGGAATGACATGCAGGAAAGGTCTGACCGGCACGGGACTCGAACCGGGGACGCCTGCGTTGTGGACTGTAGCCTCTATATGGGGCAGCCGCTTTCACTACTACGCCACGCACCACCCCTATATATCGCTCTTTGACTCATTGCCCAAGCCTTTGTAATATTTGCAATCTAATGTAATGCTGTCTCTCTATCTGTCTTACAGTGGGACAAAGTGGAAAAACTCCTGGGAACCAAAAGACAACATTCAAAATTAAAGCTACAAGCAGCTGTGATCGGCCCTCGCTCACCCATGGAACCACGGTGGCCTGAGGCTGTTGTTCATCTCCATTGTTTGCGTTTGTGGGAAGATTGGTGGCTGTGTTGAGGTTGCCACTATATTTTAAAAAATCTTCATTCAGTTTGTCGTATGTTCCTGTTGTAGGGAAAGAGAGAAAGGCTTTGTATTTGTTCCAAGTAGAACCGCAGAGGTTATAGGACTGAAGGGAACTTTGAAGTGGATCCAGGGAGAGAAGAGTTTTTACTTTGTTTACTACTCAATTCCTGTGTTGCTTTGTTTGCCAAACAAGGAAATTTGATGGGGTATGTGGAAAATAACATTGGATCTTTTCATACCTTTTCCCCAGTTGTCCTACGCTTTTTATGTTCATGAATGTGTTGTCTAACCTCTTCATTAATTTTCATAATGTCAACTTATATTAGTAGACCTATTTTCCCTGTTCTATTGATGAATGTGAATCCATTTAATAAATGTTATTTTTTCTCCTTCCACGGCTCTGTTTTTTTCGACTACAGATGGTGTGCAAACTAACTGGCGTAAAACCTGTATGTGTTTTGAATGGGATGTCTTGGGAGGAAAGCTAACATAGCTGGATTGTACTCACTTGTAAATTAGTTTGTTCATAGAGCAAGAATAAAACAAACAAACTTGTCCAGCCAGTTTGAACATGATTGTGGGCTACAAGACTTTGCGTGAGTGAGGCCACCTTAAGGGTCAAACAGTAAAGCTCAGATTCTTACACTAAGGTGCACTAAGACATCAAAGGGGAGATGTGTCAACATTGGCTATAGTGCATTAACATGAAGATAAGGATTCACACAAACTAGTGTTGTCCAGTGACAGTGAACATTATCAGACAAAATAAAAATGGGGTTTGATTTAGGCCTACTCTAAATCCACTGACAAATACTGTAGCTGTTGTGATTTTAGTTTTTGCATTATGTTTGGTTCAAGATGTCTGGTGGTGAGGACAGGAAGTAAATGGAAGGCAGTGGAGGAGGCAGAGTCACATCCAAGGCAAAAGGCTCTGGTGGAGGCCTTGGCATCAGTAAGAGCGGGCTTGGGCTAACTCTCAAAGACCCAGGTCAGCAAGGAGAGACACCAACTACTCCAGGAACAGGTTCAAGAAGGCCTGGAGGAAGACAGAGTGAGAAGGGCAGTGGGACTCAGGCAGAAGGGAGCATGGACAAGATGGGAGAGCACATTGCAGCGCAAAGTCACCTGGTCAAACATCATGCAGGGCAGACTTCTATCACATTCGGGTCCTTGTGCATGCAGTCTAGATTTCCTCCCAAACTCAGCAAACCTCCTGGGGGAAGAGTGAGACACCTCCCTTCCCCCTTTGCTCCAGAAGAGCTCAGCAGGGTGTCAGATACAATATAAATTACTAATTCAGTTGTAAATCTGTCAGATATGATTATCTTACATGTTTTTTCTTCTTCTTCTTCTTCTTTTTATTTCATGGGCTGAGCCCTCAAAAGGCTCTCTGAATCTAAGCCCAGGCACAGCTGTGTCCATGAAATATGAAAATACATACTTTGTCATAGGACTACAATAAAGACATAATTGGAAAGGTCTCCACCTGGAGAATAAAATATGTGGGTTTAGGGGTTGTAAATGGCTCCTTCTTTGAACTATTGATCTTTAACCCTGACTTCTGAGAATTTTTGAAGGGATGTAATTCAGCAACAAAAGGGGGTACAGAAATGGGACAAAGTGTTCTAGAAAGCTTATGAACTCAGCTGTGTGACTGTGTAGTGGATATAGTCAGCAAGTGGAAGTATTGCCCAAAATGGGAAACATATATTTTCACCCATTTTTATTATATAGGCCTACACATAGGCTATTCTGGTCACAAAAAATGTGTTTTCCACTCCCCTAAAACCCCCTAATGGATTTATTTTATTATTTATAAGCACCTATTTTAGGAAATCAGTAATCGTTGTAGAAACTACAGATCCCATGAGCTGCGACGTGTGGCTTGATACAAAGTCACCTGATATTTGTAGTTTTATCCGGTTTTCAGACGTATGTAAAACTAGGGTTGTGAAAATACACATATTGATGGCATCAAATATCTAAAGTAAAGCCGAACTAGCGACGACAGTGCATTAAGTTGATATATGTTAAGAAAAAGGTGAATAGCCTTAATTTAAGATGTGTTTAGAACCGCTCAATGCAGATTTACGCCAAATAGCAATGGAGGCTGGTTCTTCCGCTATGTAGAACCGAACATCTAGGGTTAGGATTGCTTTATATAATGAATACATTAAATATTTACTTTAGCCGAACTTGTAATGGCAGTGATTGTAGTTGGGTTAAGTTAAGAAATGACACACAGCACTGCATTTGAGTCATTTATTTGAAAATATGTCTGGCTAGTTTCGCTGCAGCTTGGTTGACCGAAACCGAACGCAGCCAATCTACGGGGGACAGGTCATAGCAATAATCGAATGCGTCCAACAACTGCGTCACTAGCCTTTCTGCCGATCTCATAAGATTTCTTTTATTAATACAGCTCAAAATGCACGTGTGTACGAGGTTTAACGAATGCATTTAATAATATGGCATTAGTAGCATTCCCTTTGATTTAAATGATTTGATGATGGGAGTTTTATTTTCACACTAATCCATCCATCCAGTCTGCACAGGGACACCCAAACTTCCCCTGGCGCTTCCGGGAGGATCCCAAGGGGCATGTCCTAGGTCTTCCCCGGGATCTCCCGGCGGGGATGATGATGATGATGATTATTATCATTATCACGAATAATAATTTAATACAAGTATCACCATTGTTTTTATTATTATCATCATCATCATCATCATATTGTTATTATTGTAATTATTATTATCAATAACAATAATACAACCACAATAATAAAATCTACACTATATTCTATCATCTATCATTACCACAAGTGGACTTAAGACACAACAGACACAGTAGCAGTGGGTTAGCCAATTTTTTTTATGAAGCTGAAATCTTGATGTCATGGTTTATGTTTACATAGTGTAGATGAAAAATGCATGTCAGCAGAACCTCACCCCCAAACTATTCTCAGATCTCCAGACACAGATATTGATGAAGTAAACTACATTCACTTGCAACAATTTAGAGTTACTTCCATGAAACCTATACTTTCACTTTCCCCAACATGGACAAATGTGTACATTTCACTATACTAAAAGTGGAGTTAACCATTACTATTTTTTTCAGCTGACATTAGTGGATGCAGTGATGAACTGTCATGACAGGCAAGGGCTTTATGCAGTAATGTCTCCTACAGAATCCTGTCTGTTTTAATCCATTGTCATCTGTCTACAATTCTTCTTCTGAACTGCTATTGTGCTGTTCACTCTCCTCTTCCTCTTCTTCTTCCCGATCTTCTTCTCCAAGGGGGTGGATCGGACTACACGCAGGCGTAGCTCACAGTCGGCCATATGAGGACGGGCAACTTGCTCTGACTCTGGCTGCAGTTACAGTGCAGTAGATAGGTGATCCAGTCATCTGCACTAAAAAAACGATTCATAACTCTGTGAAAAATAAATCAGTATGTAGCTATTTCTTTAACTATTTGCATAATGTCACTATAATGTTACTTTTACAAAAAAAAAATACATTATTAAAATTATCTGTGATTCTAAATATGCTGCACCATAACTGCATAAACGTTCATAAAAATCAAACCGTTTTGAAATCGGACAAAAACTGAGCAAGTTATGGTCATTATAGCAGAACATGCAGCATAGGCTTAATGCTCTGAGGGAGAGAGTTGCCCTTCCCAAGATGGCCGCCGTACTGGCTACGCTTTGTCATTGGGAAACAGCTGCGGGGGAGTCATCTAGTTCTTATATATATCTATGTTCTTCTCCCTCTCCCTCTCCCTCTTCTTCTTCTTCTTCATCTTCTTCTTCTGTGTCCTCTTTGTCTTCCTCAAATGGACTGAAAGAGGAGCTTGCATCCACAAGGGCATATGTGCTGGTGACACTGTTCAGTTTCTCATTAAGAAGGTGCCGCTTGTGAAGTAGACAGCAGTGTAGTCCCCTGTATCCCTCTTCAGTCATATCTGGAGATGACACTAAAATGAAAAGAAAATTTTGATAACTAAGGCAGCTTATATTGATAATGAAGTCTGGATCATGCATTTTGAACATGTTAATCGATTTGTGACAAAAAAGGGTGTCTAGATTTGATGAAACTGCAGTAATTACATGACACTAGTGTGGTACTTTCATTACATGTCACTACATGCCATTTTACTGCTCAGTGGCACTGATTTATCATTACATAGTATTGTGTCATTGGCATTTGGGAAGTCCGAAGTCCTCAAGTCTCTAAAAAATAAAAGTCTCCTGTCTGTTCTGGTTGTAATGACCCTTCTATCATCTGCTGCTATCCGATTTGGTAAGAATACTGTACAGCAACATGTAAAAAATTCAAAGCATTTACTGTATCATCATCATCATCATCATCATCATCATCATCATCATCATTATTATCACCACCCCTTTATTCATTAGCATACAGTATAGATTAGTTGTTTTGCATATGATCACTTCAACAGGGTATTGCAAAGTAGTAAATGGAAAGTAAATATAATGAAAGCACACAATGCTCTGGGGAAAAAACAAAAAGACAGTTCACCTATCACACCTGTCACTGACAGAGCTGTCACTCCGCTGTTCCTCTCTCTATAGCCTGTGTTTGGCTGTACTTTGTATAAAAGGAGTTCAATATATGAAGATCTAACCTCAATCTGAATCATCAGATCATGTGGCGCTGCTCAGCTGTAGCAGTGTATTTTATAACGACAAACAAGCCAAGAAAATAATGATTGCTCACGAGTCCAAAAACACAAGTCCAACTCAAGTCTGAAGTCACTGTGTGTGCGACTTAAGTGCAATTTAAACCTGGTCATTGGTTTTAGAGAGATGTCAAAGTCACTGAGAATGCATCCTCCTTTCAGTAAGGGGAGATTGTGTGGAACCTACCGTGGTTCTTGATGTCCTGGTCAACCTGGCGAAGGAGGTTATCAAGTTTGCCCAAAGCCTTTCTCAAATATAGACAATGCTGGGTCATCTCTTTCACAACGATGAGCCTCTCCTCTTCCATTCGCCTAACCAGCATGACCTGGTCAAACAGTCGCCTCTTCAAGCGTAGACTCACCACTGTTTTGGAAAAGAGAACAGATATGAAACCATCAAAGCATTTTACTACATACAGCAGTTCAGTCAGACAACTCTGTAATGAGAACAAATCATTTATTGAGTGTAAGCACAGCATAGGTATCCTTGAGCATGGCTGCAGCAGGTTTGGTGTCAGGCTCTGTCTCACGCCTGAGTTCCACTGGATCCGAGTCAGCTCCGTTCCAGCTCCGGTACGTTTTAGCTCCGACAGACGCAGCAAATCCTCGTCCACCGGATCCGTTCCTGGTCCGTCTCTGATCCATTGCAATGCTTAGCGGAGACCAGAAGAGCTGGAGTCGCGAGATCACAGGAGAACTACTCGGAATGGTGCGGAGAGGGATCCAGTGGAATTTGTGGGTCAGTAATTCGTTACCTGAATGACCTGGTTTGCCAGACATTACAGGTAATGAAGCAGACCCCCACCGGGGATCAAGAGACAGAGCCCACAGGTGGATGCTAGGCAGCAGCCAGATGTAAGCAGTAGCTGCAGAGCATAGCCAGGGATGAGCAGGTAAGCTGGGGGGTTTAAATAACCCACTTCCATTTGGATGAGGAGAGCAGGTGACTGATCAGCTGATCAGGATGGGCGCAGCTTGACTCGTCTGCCTGAACTAGCTTCACATTATTTGAATTCTATGAATTTCAAAATCACAAAAAACACTTGCTTACCATCTCCTTGTGCATCCCAAGGCAGAATGACATTGTCAGAGAGACTGCACACTGCTTCAGTGTCAATTTTTGGCTCAAATGCAGGTTCAGCATTGTAGTGCATGATTGCGTCTTTCAGTTTTTTCTTGACCTCAGCTAGTCTCCTCCTTTTTCGCTGCCTCGTTTTGTTGCTGTCTGTTTAATTAAAAGAAATATTAGGAAAAGAACTAAAAAGCATAGGCTGTTGAGTGATGTAATACTTCATACCATTTTGTCGATAGAGATCATTTTTCTTCTTTCTTATGGAATAAATCATGTCCTCTATCTCCCTCTGGAGCTCCTCCTGGCTACTGTCAGCACTACATGTAGGTCTCTCTTGAAAAACAGAAACAAGGCAAAATGTAAAACGTCATGCAGTCACATATAACAAGACCTATTATGTTGACACACACAAACACCAACCCCATTACACACCAGAGGCCGCCCACTGCTTCACATCCTCCACCCACTGCTCTGTGTCCTCCAGAGATACGTTCAGCTCCTGTTGGAGATGTTGGAGGTTGGCACCTTCCACATCTGCTCTCTGTGTGGCCTATTTTGAAGGTTTGAAAAAGAGAGATGAATACAAGAGCCCAGGGTGTAATCTCTCAATATACAGCTGTTAACAATTAATTGACAATACATCAAATAAATAAAGGTTCCTTGAAAAAAATAACTTATTCCCATATGGTCATTGGTGATCTACCCACCGCCTCCTTTATTATTTTTGGTTAGATATATCAGGGCTGTTAGATTTTTCCCAAAAATAAAATCTCAATTTTCTTCTCTCAAAAAACGATTTCTGATAACGATTTTTTGGGGAAATGACAAACTAATTTATGTGTGCTGTGTCTTTTGATATGACGAACCCACCCACCCAAGCTGAAGATCTCAGCTGTAATGGGAAAAGACCTAAACCAAGTCGAGCAGAACAGAGCTGTAACTGTGTAGTGGAAAAGGGTCACTAGTCTTTGTGGCAACAAAGTCCTCACGGTGCCTTAGCAAATGTTGACATGTTTGTTTAGAATGTGTGGTGAGAGCATTATGGGCAGAAGGAGGCGGAAGTCACTACCCAAGCGCAGCCCAGATAGATGAATGGGGGCTGTACTGTATACCCTAGTTAGATTTTTAAAAAAATAATAATTTTTGATTACTTTTCTAACATGGTCCTAACAAAATAATTGTGATTATGATTTAAAATCAATTAAACAGGCCTATCACCTAAGGGAACACATTAGCGGCATCAGGAATAAAGGGAAAGAGAGGAAAATTAGAATGCAACAAAGAGCCACAGGTGGAAATCAGACCAAGGGCTGTTTCTGAGGATTCAGTCTCAGTACTTGGGTTTCACACTCTGCATAAATGGTGCTCGATTTCAACATACAGCATAGACCCACAGACTTCTTACTTTGACAAATCTCTTTGTCAGTGTCTTGTGGAGACTCTCCTGTTTCCGATTGTTCCATGCCATGGCAAGGACCGTAATCATGTCAGCTCTGCCTGCAATAAACCAACAAACAAGAAACCTCACAGAAATTATGCAAACACAAAACTAAAATACAATTTATCATTTGATGCCATTTCCAAGCACATATTTTGCTTTTACCAACCTGACTTGGTCATATATTTTGTTGTGAGAGCAGCTCTTGACAGGAAGCTGTTAACTTGTTCGACCTCCTCACCAATTGTGTTTCCTGCACCCTCCTGGTTTCTCCCCCCCCAAGTCACCTATTCCAAAAACAGACAATAAGATTAAGACATTTGAATTAGAGTCATGCTTTCACATCCAACCTATTTGGTTAAGCTCCTTGTATGTTTGCTTGGTTAATGTGGTTCATTGGAGATGCCGACTGAGCTCTAGTACAGATTAAACGACCCACATCGATATGAGATGGTTATCTTGGTCCTATACCAATTTGACTCTTATCTGGTTCACATTGCAAACGCACCTCTTCAGACTTCCAAGAACATGTGAGCATGTTAGTGCTATTGTACATGCTTAACATTTCTTTTGCTCAGTCATTTGGGGGCAGCATGCCTTCCTTTACAAGGCATAAAACAGTGTAGGATTTCCAAGCTGTTTCCTGTACATTCAGCATTATGATGCTATACTGTTCAGATAATCATGATGGTTATGAGAAAATGAAAACTGTGCTTTTGACATAGGTTACGTCTTTGTCAGAGATGTATACACTAGTCGTGAAGACAAGGCCTTGTTCCTGTGTTTACTTTCTTGCTCCTGGACACACCTGACCTACACACGGGCATGATGTGCACACAGAACAGCACTTTAAAAGCATGTAATGTACATCTCTGATCCTACAGGAAACATAATAAATGCATAGCACAATTACATATAATAATCAAAATCATTTCATGGATGTGAACTAACATATCTGAGCTTGAAGAGATAAAAAATAAAGCTACAGTATATTTATAGTGGAAGAGAAGAGGTAAGAGACTTGAAAATCAGTGTGATACAAACATTTAACTTGCCACTGTACCTCACATTTTCCGGTGTGAACTTTAGCATGCATAACTGAGAGAAATGGCTTCATGTCTACAAGAGGCTCCAGCTCTGGCAACTTCTCTGCCATTTTTTTCAGGTATGGCCAATATCTGTAATAGAAAAAACACCACAGCATTTGAGGTTCATAATGGTAAGGACACAAAGGAGGACTTGGAGTGAAAAGGTTGGTATTGGTAGTGTTGAGTCTGTGTGTTCATACGTCTGATGTTTTTTTTTTTCCACCACAAAATGAGTGTGGTCTGACCAGTGTAACAAAGCTCTGATAACTCATGCAAGAACTCAGTACTAACGGCCACACCTGCGGAAAATACAGATTTATGATGAGTAAACGGTTGTGACTACCTGCATGTGATGTCCATACAAAAGAACGTCGCGTTTGCCTTTTCACACAATTCTTTCTGCAAGAATAGCGGATAGGCATATATTTCTCCCCGGTAGTGGTTGAGGCCTTGAAGCAGTGTTCCATGGCGACAGACAGCAATTTGGAGCCCCTCCTCATCCACCTTTGCTAGTGATTTGTGGGACTCAGCTCTGGCTGCTGTGAAAGTTGCCGGCCCACAAACATCACGACCGGTGCTCTGAAATTATATACAATGTGTTACACGTAATACTGGGGCAAAAAGTAAAGAAGAATTAGATGGTTAAAAACATCCTTACAACTGTCATCATGCTCCGGATTGTGTCAACAAATGCTGACACCTTACAATCCTCTGCAATGAAGACTCCATCAAATAGGGATGGTTCATCTGTTCTGGTACATTAAAAAAACAAAGTGTTTGACAACATAGTCACACATCCACAAACATTAAATATTGTCTCTAGAATTTGTGAAAATGCCTATCATGAGTTAAATGTATTGGCAGTGAGGTCCAGTATAGATCAATTACTGAAATGAGAAAGTGATTCTACTAACCCTTTGGACTTCTTGTACCGATAATGCTTCCTATTCCCATCCACTGATATTGCCAGCATATCTGGTGTGCACGCTGGGCAGACGAATGGCTCCACCTGGCACAAGTCGTCTTTCTTGAAGTCACAGAATGAAAATTCCTTGAAGGCTCGGTGGAAGGAATCGCAAGAAATACTACCCATCTGGAGAGAAGGATACAATACAAGACTTTGATATTTGGAATGTAAAGAAATATTGGAAAGAAAAACAGATGCACTGACACCTGAGCAACAACACAGACGATTACATAGTCAGTGTAGAACAATAAGATTCAAGGATCAACAGCACACTGCAGATCTGTGCGTTTTGAATCCAGCGCAGAGCGGCCCTATCCTGTCATTCCCCCTGCTCTGCCTCCCATTTCATGTCTCTCTCTCAACTATCCTGTACATTTAAGGCAAAAGCCACCCCAAAAATACTTAAAAAAAAACAGAGGTCTTACCCGTCCTGTGCTTTGGGCTCTATGTTCAAGCATTCGAAGGAATGCCTGTTGCGACAGTGCTGGGCTCGCCAACTTAATCTCTTCAAACGACGTGAAGACATCGAACTTAAAGAGGAGTTGGCAGCTGGTTGTTGCCGGCCAGTATCGACATCGAAGCAGGTCGTTTAAACCTGGGGTCCAGTTTTTGTGGCAAACAGGGCAACACACAACTGGCAGGCACAAGTTGTATGGGCCTGAAAACAAAATTATACTTACTATTTGAACAGTATCTGTACAACACAGGACAAACGGATAATAGTAAGATATGTAGAGGAAGTGACGACGCACCATTGATAGTCACCAGGACTGTCTGTTTGCCAGGGGCAATGGTGAAGTCTGTGCCACAGGAGCAGACTTGCAGTGGTGGAGGCATTGGAAGCATGCAAACTGCAGTAAAGAAAATGACCGGAATTAAAAATAATAGTGTCTGTATTAGTCAAATATAGTCAACACAGTCAAATGAAAAAGCAAAAAAAAAAAAAGTTTAAGCAAACATTAGATGTGGCTTATTATCTTATCTACTAAAATATTTTAACATACCTTGTTCAGCAAGTTCAAAGTTGCCACTCTGGTCCATTACCACTGAGGATGTGGGAGGAATGGGTTTGTAAAAACCATGAATCATGACCTCCCTGTCATGTAAAACATGACTTTGGTGGACATTGACATCACAACCAGGACAAAGAAACTGAGTTCCCGAGGGAACACAGTCCAGGCAACGGACCACAGCGTCTGCACTTTTACATTGTTGACAGGAGTGCACTTCAACAGTCTCTGCTGCCATTCTGCAGTTCAAGAGCTCTGGCATTGCAGCTCTGAACCTTTTTTGTGCATTGGCCTGTCTCTGGGCCCATGCAGACGTGGTGGGTGCCTCTGCTTCTGCTTCAGTTGAGGTGGGTAGAGTGACGGATGAGAGTAAGTCTCTCAACATCTCAATACGTTGGTCTAAATGAACAAAACATACATGATCAATAAAATAAAAAAGTGATTTTCTGCATTGCTTGGTCACTGCATAGGCATCAGACGTATGGGCACTACAGTACAGTAGTAATACAATATTCCGATGACTACATTTTACATTTTTAAAACTAAAAGAGTAATGTTGTAAGATGTCATAATTCAATATGCATACCAAGATTTGGGACCTCTTGAGGAATTTCAAGTTCCTCAACTCTTGGGACCTCCCGAGAGCTGGAAGGTTGAACTGTAAACACAAAATGTAATGTGCAATGTAAGAGCATTAAAAACTGTGCATAATAGCATTACTATGTTACTTTACTCACCCGATCGAGATCGATTCTGCCTCACACGTTGTGGTATTATTTTACCATCTTGGTCCCACCTCCTCCAAGTAAAATTGGAGCCTTCACCCTTCTTACGCCTCCTTTTCTTTGGGGGCTAAAAGTTTAAAAAACTGTGTTAATAAATTTGCCTTTATTGTGGCACACACCCCCATGCACTCTCACATGTTCAGCCCTAACCTACATGCGCACACACACATGCTGTGTCTCAAATCAAATACATTTTGAGTACATCATCTGGGTTCTTAAAGTACACAGCATTTTGACCTACTTGAAAATTGAGATGCACTGCAGACTCAAAAAAAGAAAAAAAAAAAACTTACTTTGATTAAGGAAGTATTTGAATTGAAACACAGCAACACACATGTGACTCTTATAATAAAAGAGAAACAATGTAGGAAAACTTTACTGTTGGGGCAATTGCTTCTAACTCGTCTGCCAAGGCTTTCCCCTCCTCCAATGCCTCTTTCAATGCCTCCATGACAAGTGAAGGTGGGGGAGAGAGAGGGAGGGAGAGAGAGAGGGAGGGAGAGAGGGTGGGAGAGAGAGAGAGGGAGGGAGGGAGTACGGAAGGAAGGAAGGAAGGAAGGAAGGAAGGAAGGAAGGAAGGAAGTCAAAGTAAAGACAGAGAGGGATAAAGTGAAACAACGAGAGACAAAGGAAAAAGTAAGAAGAAATAAGTGGTAGAAAGGTAAAGGAATGAGATATTAGTTCTTAAAAGAACAGTTGGTTTTAAAAATGCTGCAAGCAATGATGGTGATGTTGGAA
Organism: Trachurus japonicus; assembly: GCF_045865225.1. Classification (NCBI taxonomy): domain Eukaryota; kingdom Metazoa; phylum Chordata; class Actinopteri; order Carangiformes; family Carangidae; genus Trachurus; species Trachurus japonicus. The sequence goes on from NC_140924.1 coordinate 14,012,608, forward strand.
TGACGTTCAAAGACCTGCAAGCAAACAAACAGACCAAAAGGACCTGGGATTAAATCATTTTCTTGTTACAACTAAAATAAATATTTATTTACATAACAAGTAAGTTATGATAAAGTTCAAAAGGAATTAGCTGTGTCTTCTTATTATATCTCTGACAATAGGCTACACTAATCAAAACTACCAAGAATGTATATCACTAGGCTAGTGTTTACAGTATGGTCCCTGATCATTTGTGTGTCGTTATTTGTTAGCCTGCTTCTGAAACTAGCATAACCAATTATGAAAGTCTCTGCAGTATAAGAATAGAATTAGGTTTCAGATGCAGAGTGCCATGTTGTCCTAGAGCTAATAAGCTAACTTACTGTAGCTGAACTGTTTGTAAACAGCCGCACCTTTCAGGTAAAATCGCATACTTTCAGAAGCATGGGTGACTAACTAAAGCGTACCTAAGTGTAAACTGAATTAAGTAGGGTACATATTAATTGCCGATAAACGTGGCTATTTGTTAAAAAGGAAGATAATAAACAAATAAAACCATACACAGAGTGAGTGACCTACCAGAGCCACGACGTTCAGCGATATGCCAAGAACACGCCCGTGCATCGTAATTTCATTGGTCATTAAGGTCAAAGGTTAAATGATGGTAAAGTTAGCTAGAAGTAGAGGTTTTCATATCCTGTCTTCAAAACAAAAGCATTGTCACATTGTCACTGTCGCTGAGCTTTTATTTTGTAAAAAACCGGAAATTACTTTACTTCGGACCATCGCTAGCTTGCAAATTGTATAGCAACGTCGTAAACAAATTTTTAAATAGGCTATATTTGGACAAATTGACCACATATATGGGATCTACGTTGTTACTTTTGCGCATGAAATGTTTTCAAAACTTGATAAAGTGACATATTAACGGCCGTAAAACGAAACGTGGAATCAACCTAGACCGAAGGCGTGGATTGTGGGCTGCCGTTGCCACTAGAGGTCGCTGGCTGTCGGATAAACGTAACAATGAGTCGTAATTCGTGTGCATGCCACACGACAACTGTGGTCGTTTGGTGAAGGAGGACAGTCTGGAATGGTACTCACTTTTCTTCGTACAAAAAGACACACTGAAAAACATCCAAATACCTCCATACTGCTCGTCTGTAATGTCCCTCTTGTATTGAAGCCCCGACATGAGAAATTGTTCCGAAAAAAATTAAATAAGTCTATATTTTAAGCTTGTTTGCAGCGGAAGCTCCCAGTGTCTCAGTTCACTGCTCTTCCTGTGTCGACCAGCGGAACAATTTCTCATGTTGGGACATTACAGACGAGCACTATGGAGGTATTTGGATGTTTTTTGGTGTGCCTTTTTGGACGAAGAAAAGTGGTATCCATTCACAACCATTATATGGACAAACACTGCTGCGCGGACCCCCCCGTAACTCAGAGAAGCCATGGGGGACTCTGAAACTTCTCCCAGCCCTTAGTCGACATGAGGGTGAGTAGATAATGAGTGAAATTTGAATTTTGGGTGAACTATCCTTTTAATGAAGCTTAGACGACTTCTTCTGTTTCTGGTTTGCGTTGATCAGCCAACTCCAGGTGTTCGGCAACCAATCGGACCTCGCTACGATCTAAACCAGCCAGTTAAGACGTCCCCAACCTCCTACATATCCAGGATTCGTCTTCTTCATCATCTTCAACATTCGGATCATGGCCACCTTAAAGAAGCTCCACTAACAGATTTGTAGATATTCAGCTGTTTTTTTTTGTTTTTCCATCATCAAACCTAATGGCAGCTGTTGATCTTTGACCTCTGGAATAGATAAAATAAAATCCACAGGGCAGATAAATCCCACAGCAAACTGACAGATTTAGATTTTTTTTTATTGCACACAAGTGAAAGCGTTTTGTTTCCTTATGGATCTACAGCAGCGAGATCAAGTGGAGCAGCAGCAGCAGAGATACTATAAGAGGAAGAGCGATCAAACACCTACCTCCTCCTCCTCCTCCACACAGACATTTTTAACATTTTCTCCTCCAGTCAGCGGGAACAGGTTGTTCCATGCAGCTCAGGCCCGGTAAGATGCTCCACACGGAGGCTGATTAAAGCGTGAGACTCTTCTTCTTCGCCCACGAGAAAATGGGGGAAACTGGACGACTTCCAACTTTTCTTCCATCAGACCACCCACCTAGACCGACGTCAGGACGACAAGCTCAGTGTCTGTCCACAGGAGGAGGGAGGAGAGGGACGGTTTAGTCCAGATCATTCACCTCGTTATTGACCTGTTCGCTTTCTAATGGGTCCAATCAGCTCCGTCAAGACACAGACTTTATATATTTGTGTTTTTAGTTGGTTTTGACCTCGGTAGCCCTTCAAATATAGAGTTTGTGTGTTCAGCACTTGTGAGCTGCTGTAGACGCCATATGTAGGAAAGAAATAAGGAGGAACAAATGAAAGACGAATGAAAGGAAAAGTATAGGTAGAGGTCTTTCTTTACTTTTTTCCTAATATTTCTACATATTTCATTCTGTTTGCATTGCCATGTTTATGCCTCTAGGGTGGTTTACTCCTGTATTAAACTCAAACTGTGTCAAAATCAATGTTGAAGTTTTGAGTAGTTTTGGAAAAGTTTTCTTGTCTTTTAATAATAAATATGTCAAGTCTTAAATACATCAATAAAAATACCTTATATAACTCACTGTGAACAACTTGACAAGGATGTACTGGTATTGATGATGTTACATTTTTTATGGCTGAGTACTGCAGCTTTCTCCAAGCCTAAACCTAAAATACAGCAAAGATTAAAATTTGAAAAGGTATTTTTGTTGCTTTTTAAGAGGGAAACGAAACAGACTGAATCTGAAATTGTTGAGTCAAAAGACGACATTGGTGTCAGTGAACGTCACAGAGCCAAAATACCAAATCTAGTTAGCTAGCTGTTAATTCATTATATGCGACACTTGAGATGAAAAATGTAACGTTCTTGTCTTTGAGAAACCTCCAAACAGGAAATATCAATAGTCTGATGTTAGTATTAGAAATGACTGTTTGGAAATCTGCAGTTGACTCCGTTGTTTTCCGATTTTATCAGATTGTCTGTAGTTTTTCATCTCACCAATAGGAGGCATCGTAGCCAGATGCATAAAATCCCTATATACTGACACTTTAATTTGAAATTCGGAGCAAAATCCTTTGCCGTGGAAAGCAAATATTAGCATAAACTAAGAATTTTATAGTTTTCGTTTTAAAACCCTGAATTGGTGAAATCGACACACAGTAGTAAGAAAAAAAAAAAAAGGCAGGAAGCTGGTTGAGAAGTCACTTAAAAACTCAATCTGTACATCATACAGAATATTTATTGTATGTCCTCAAAATACACAGGAAACCATGAGACAGAACACAGGGCCAGAAAAAAAACCCCTTTAAGGTCTTTCATGTGTAGAGGATGACCGTGGTCGGTCGCCCTGACGACAGAAGTGTCCTGTTACAAATCAAAACAAAGGCTTCTCCTCTGGAAAAATTAACGCTGAGCTTTGATTGAACAACTCAAAACTCCCATAAAATAAATAAAAGATGGTTTTTTTTCTCTTTTACACCCGTAACAGTACCTGTCAGTCAAAAATTAACCACCTTTTCATTGGCTCCGCCTTCTTTTCCTCCGACGGATTCTAGCGGCTTCGCTCTGTTCCCACAAATCCATTTATTTTCCCCATTGATTTCAATTCAAATCAGGATCTATAGACGATCGTTAGTAGTTTCCCTAAACCAGGTGAATCTATTAATTAGGCTTTTGGCCGTGTGGCAGAAACCAGCCGACACAACACAACCGAGCTTTGTTTCAATTGCAGTCGCAGATCAGCACAGGATTCACTCTTATTGATTGGTACAGTGTAGAAGTACGGGAAAAAAAAACTGCCACAAACAAGTCATGATGGAAAGAAACTCAGTGATAGAAGCACGAGCCAGAGCCGCTGTGTCGAGGTTTACTCATGATGAAGCCAGAGGTTGGGTCGTTGGTTGGATCGTCATTATACTTATGCAATGTGTTTTCACATTTTTTAACTTTTACTTTGAAAGTCCAGCATTGATTGATTGGTGTTTTTTTTTTTGTGTGTAATAGAACAAACTTGATTGAACTTGGCGTTTTTTACAGTGTGACCTTCATCAGGCCTGCTGTGGCAGTTCCTTGTTCCTGTGTAAATGTTTAATTCATTTGGTCTGACATTTGATTTTAGTTCAACTGAGCGTTGTAGTGTTGTGAAGTGCTTTAACAAAGTCTCTTCTGCTGATTTTCTCCTTTTTTTCTCTTTTTTAAGTCATTTCAAATACACACACACACGCACGCACACACACCCACCTGCAAATTAAATTCAATAAATAAGACTTACAATGTTGTAAGGCAATGTTGACCATGCATTTGTCACAATGAACAACAAATCAAGAAACATACATGGTAACAATATGCACATTCATTAAAGCAACATGGTCGCAACTCCCCCGCTAGTTTCTTTTTTTTTTTTTCTTCTCTTCTTTTCTTCTTCTTTTTAAATCAAGTGAGTTTTCAAGGCTTCGGGTGATCTCCTGATCGACAGGGTTCATCCCCACCACACCTGGTCCTGGTGGAGCCCAGTCCAGCCAGCATTGGCTGGACACACCGCAACTGGACCCAGCCACAGTGGGGCGTTTGCATTGCATCCAAAAAGTTGGGAGTTTATTCAAGAAAAAGAAAAAAATAATCCAACGAAAGAAAAATAAAAATAAAAAGTCTGTGTGGAGACAGATCCAGCAGCCAGCTGCTCAGAGCCTCAGGACAGTCCAGAGGTTTCCAGGTAACTCTGCAGTTTCCTGACTGTACTTCTGTCCAAGGAGCAAAGGTCGAAGTCAAAAGTAGTGTTTGTGATGTGGAAGTGTCCGGTCTCTTCGATCAGGTTCACAATCTGGAAAACACAAAAGAGCTCGAGGTGAACACAGGTCAGGAAGCTGTTTTCTAGAGTCCGAACTCCAGGGTTCGACTTTTTTCCAATCATGGATGGAGTTTTTAAAAACAGAGCAGATCAATGACTTTCAAAGCTGATCATTGAGACACACTTGAAACAATCTGACTCTTCACAGGGCAGAAGAGTCGTGGTCTATCCACAAGTTTCTGAACGTCATCCATTTGCCGGTTTGGTGGAATTTTACGTTTCCGTTTCCATGGTTTTCAGTCGTTGTTATAGTTTGGTTCAGTAGTTTTGTCTTATTCTCTTTTTTTTTATTATTTTATTTTCACACTTCAATCAATCAATCAATCAATCAATCAATCAATCAATCAATCAATCAATCAAAAAGCTGGTGTGATGATCGATGCGTTTTACAGATTTTCATTGGGAAAAAAAAAAAAATCCATGCATTTACCGTGACTACCATGGAAACGTAAACATAAAATTCCACCGGAAGAGCAAAACCGGCAAAACAGGCTTACGTTTTTGATGTTCAGATCCAATGCAAAAACACAACGGACAGTGGATTCAGAGAATTTGGGTGCAATCAAATCTTGTGGTTTTAACGGACACCTGAGTCCCTTAGATAAAAAAAAACAAAGGTCTGTGCCTGTGGAGTGTTTTATTTTGACGGGACAGAAGAGAACTCAAGAAAACCCAGTGTAATGGTTTTTGTTTTTTCTGGAAAGTATTGTCAATCCCAAGGTAAGGGTATCGTTGAGATCTGAGCGGTACTACTCCGACGACTACTACATTTTAAATTTAGGGTCATGGGGGCTGGATCCAATCCCAGCTGTCTATCCCGTGACTGATCTATAGAGACGAACATCATACGGGAAATTTAGAGTCGCCAATCAACCTATTGTGCAAAAGGAAGCTGGAGAACATGTAAACTCAACCCAGAAAAGTCACAGGAATCAAAACAAGAACCGTCTTGCAGAGAGGTAACAGTGCAAACCACAGTACCAACGTGTCGCCCTTATCAGCATCACCTATTTGCTTATTTTGTCTTTTAGTACTGTCTTCCTGAGAAAGGCGTTAGGGAGATAGAAGCGAATGAAACAAAATGTGGTGAAAGCGTGGTGAATTTGCAGGTCACAACTTGTCCACCAGAGCGTTTTGGAGTTGTTGGATTGTGTATTTGATGAGTTTGATGAGGTTAAACCAAGAAATCCCATTAGCCTCCGTAGCGTAGCTCTGAGCAGCTCGCGGCTCTGCTCCACCGTTCTAGAAATAGCTTGCACCAACAATTAAAGGTAACAAACCTACTGCAAAGACTATACACTGCAAAAACTCAAAATCTGACCAAGAATATTTGTCTTATTTCTAGTTAAAATGTAATTTCTAGTCAAAACAAATCTATATACTAAAAATAATACTCATCACATTTTTCAAGCATATTTTCACTTGAAATAAGTAGAAAAATCTGACAGTGGAGCAAATTTTTCTTTCTTATTACAAGCAAACCTGCTTTGACTGGCAGATTTTTCTACTTATTTCAATTGAAAATTTGTTTGAAACAAGTGAAAACTGTCTAAAAACAAGTACATTTTTAGGTGACGAGTCTTATTTTAAGTGGAAAGAGATTAGTTTTGATTAAAATTGAGACATTTTGACAAGAAATAAGACAAATAGTCTTGGAAAGATTTTGAGTTTTTACAGTGTAGGGATTATGGCAATGGGCCAATTTGCCAAAATGTTGAACTATCTCTTTAACCTCCATTCTGTTTCTTTGTTTGTCTTTTGTTTTCAATCATGAAAATATAATAAAAAACCTTGAATCATAAAAAGAAACCAAACATGATTTCTTCTCCATTTTTTTTAAGAGGGTTGTGGTTTCGTAACAAATCTCTAATGAACTATAAAACTACTACGATGGCGGTCACATGGTTTTTCTGCCGTTTGGTGAGTCAACGTCTTGGTGTTACTAAAAAGACCAAATTGTGTTTTCAGAACCGGCTGCTTCACGGTGGTGAACATGGTTCTGGTTTAAAGGGATAGTTCACCCAAAATTGAAATTTCACTCATTATCTACTCACCCTCACCCAGTTCGTCCAACTTTGACGAACCGGGAAGAGGAGCTTTGAGAAGCTTCCGCTACAAAACAAGCTTGAAAAATAGACTTATTTAATTTTTTTCGGGACAATTTCACATTTCGGGGCTTCAATACAAGACGGACATTACATACGAGCAGCATGGAGGTATTTGGATGTTTTTTGGTGTGTCTTTTTGTTACGAAGACAGTTGGTATCCATTTGCAACCGTCATATGGACATGCACTGCTACGCCGAGACCCCCTGTAACTCAGAGAAGCCACGGAGGACTCTAAAATATTCTCCCAGCCCTTAGTCGACATGACGGTGAGTAGATAATGAGTGAAATTTCAATTTTGGGTGAACTATCCCTTTAAGCAAGAGTCTGTTTGGGGGAAAAAAAAAAAAAAGGAGCCAACCAGGAACCAAAACCTGATCCAGTTCACACCACAAAGCCTCTGCAGAAGGAGCGGCAGCCCACATTGATTACAGAGCAGATCTAAGTCAGATGCTCGCCGGCCGGGTGTCTCTTCTTCGCTCCCATTCGTCTTGTCTCCGTCTCTGTCTCCGTGGTGCGGGAAGGAGGGAGGGAGGTGATCTGGACCCGTTTCATCACCGTTCAGGATTGGTTTCAACTGGAAACAGCTACCAAAGAGTCCCACTGTCTCTCTACACACACACACTACACACACTACACACACACATGCCATCTGCATTACACTTCTCTGTGTGATCCTCCCTCCCTCTCTTCCTCCCCTCCACCACTGAGCACAGAGGCTGATACTTAATCATTTCCATCTCTTGTAACAGGAAATGGAGCCAGTTGGTGAACTCTGCTAGATTAGCTTGATTACTGTGGAGCTACGGTGGCGTTGTTGGGACGGGATTGTGTGTGTTGTGTGTGTTTTCCAGACGTCTCGTTAGGAGGAGCGAGGCAGAAGTTTAGTTGGCCGCCGCCGCCGGGAAGATCCATTAATGCCGTCGTCACATGATAGGCCCCTCGAAAGAAAGAATATGAAGCAAGAAAAACGAGCAATCTCTCCCGAGGTGGAGGGAGGTCAACCGAATAATTCATTGCTTCCAGATGAAGCTGCAGATTACAGACGGATCTGGAGCAGATTACAGAGGGATCCTCCTCTAATCCAACGCCACAGCAGCTCTGACATCACCAGATCAGAGACAAACACACGCAATTAAAGATAAAGTTTTACACGTTTTATGTTTTACTGAAGGTTTAACGATTTAAAGCTTCTCTTCCACTTAATTACCAGGAGTTACTGAAAGTCACCATCCATCCATCCAAGTTTTTACTACTGAGGTTCGGTGTTTTGACTTTCTTGTCTTCAGTTAATTGGATTTTAGATGTTACCTGCTGTAATTCCTCTCTGTTCGGACCCTCACCTCTGGTCCCGAGGTCCCAGATACAGAAGCAGCTGAAATGCAGCGTCATCATGTAACAAAGTACAAATACTTTGTTTTTATACTTGTGTAGGATTTTCACATATTTGTACTGTACTGTATTATTTAGATTTCCTCAGTTCAGCTCCTGCTTCTGAATATTCCCTGTTTTTGTTTTATGTTGCATCTGTGGGTTGAGGTGGTGGGGAGGGGGATTGTGGGTAGGATAGGGTGTTTTGTTTTGTTTTTTTAATTATATGAAGCACTTTGTGTTGCATTTTTAATTGCATGAGAAGTGCTAAAGAAATGATTTCTGTCAACTTTCACCTTCACTCCACTACATTTCCTAAATAAAATGTGAAATTCGACTCCGATACATTTACTTTGTTACGTCTTACTACAAAATAAAGGTCTAGATTGTTAAGAAAATACACCAATTTGAGTTTAATTGTATGAAAAGTGCTATAGAAATAAAGTGTGATTGATTTTCGTCCACTTTCACTCGACTGCATTTCCCAAATAAAATATGTACTTTTACTCCATTACATTTACACATCTATGTCACTTGTTACATCAGAATAAAAAGATAGATAGTTAATGCACTGATTTGAATTGGTGAAGTAACACAACTGTCTGTTGTTGACAACCTAGCGGCAAAATTGAAGAAGAAGCAAAAACAAGAAGTTTAGGAGGCAGCTCAACTACAGTGGTGACCTCTGTGACCCTAGATTCAACTTCCTCAAAAAGCTGCTTGGGACCAGGAAGTTCAGGTCTGTAAAGACTTGTTGGGGAACCAGGAAGAGAGAAAACACTAGTCAGGTTTCCATCCAAATGTATCGAAATTTTTGAGCTAATTTTGTGAAAATGCGCAAAAAGAAAAAGTGAATTTATCCCTGTGGAGCTTCACTTCTCTGAAAAACATCGTAGCAAACTAAACAGCCGCGATTTGGATAAACCAATTGCACATTGGTGAACTAAACAGTTACTTTCTCGCATGAAAAACATTTAAACTTAATCAAGTGACGTAACAACAACAGCGCTACAGCGAGAAATAAAACAGCTTTTGGCCTGTTTTACAGCGGTATATATGCTGCTGCATTCTGGGAAACTTGTATACTGCGGTGTGAACGGCGTCGGTCATCATTTATTAATAAAACCTGTTTCCATAGCAAAAAGTCGCATTTTACTTTTATCGATAAACTGACAAATCCAGCCCCTCCGAGCATAAAAACTTTTTTTTTTTTCCCAGAATTTTCTGCCTTTTTTTGAATTTCTGGCGTTTCCATCCAAGTTTTTTCCCGCAAATATTGAAAATGCGAATAAGAATAGGTGGATGGAAACCCCAACCCGCTGAGACCAGAGAGTGACTCAGTCAGGAAACATCTGAAGCTTCAACCGTCAGACCGACTGCGGTTCAGGACGCGCGTGATTTCACTGAAAACGACCGTGACCGCCAACACAAACACCCAGCAGCCTCACCTGAGTGTGTGTGTGTGTGTGTGTGTGTGTGTCTGTGTGTGTGTGTGTGTGTGTGTGTGTGAAGTACTACAACAAGTTCCTTCAACTCAGCGCTGCTCAAGACGACTGTGACTGGGTTAAAGGGATAGTTCAACATTTTGGCAAATTGGCCCATTGCCATAATCCCTATAGTCATAACAGTAGGTTCGTTACCTTTAATTGTCGGTGCAAGCTATTTTTAGAACGGCGGAGCAGAGCCGCGAGCTGTTCAGAGCTACGCTACGGAGGCTAATGGGATTTCTTGGTTTCCCTCATCAAACTCATCAAATACACAATCCAACAACTCCAAAACGCTCTGGTGGACAAGTTGTGACCTGCACATTCACCACGCTATGAGATACTAACAGACCGTTAAGAAACTGAGCCGTTTTCGAGGTAAATACAGAGTCTGCTTGCTGCTAAACTGTCCCTGAACGCAACGCGCATCAGCGGTTTTGCACGAATTTACCTCTAAAACACTGTTCTGTTATTATCTCATAGCGTGGTGAATGTGCAGGTCACAACTTGTCCACAGAAGCGTTTTGGAGTTGTTGAATTGTGTATTTGATGAGTTTGATGAGGGAAACCAAGAAATCCCATCAGCCTCCGTTAGGGCTGGGACGATATGCTTTTCTCCCGATTCGATTCTTCTACGATTTTTTGGATGCCGATTCGATTTAAATTGCGATTCTACGATATTGCGGATTCTCTCGATTTTTAGTCGCATTTTTAACATTTATCTGCACACAAACACTGTAGGAGCCTATAAATTAACATACTCCATTATAAAATGAACTTAAACCCTTTTCAAAGCCTGTACTCTCTGTATGTAAAAGAGGCTAACAAATACACATTGCACAATATTTAAAAAAATTCAAAATTTTTTTTTTCAAAAATTCAAAAAAAAAATTTTTTTCAAAAAAAAAAAAATCGATTTTTGAAAAAAAAAAATCGATTTAAAAATCGTCAAAAAAGATATTGCGATATCTATGTGAATCGATTTTTTCTCCCACCCCTAGCCTCCGTAGCGTAGCTCTGAGCAGCTCACGGCTCTGCTCCACCGTTCTAAAAATAGCTTGCACCAACAATTAAAGGTAACAAACCTACTGCTATGACTATAGGGATTATGGCAATGGGCCAATTTGCCAAAATGTGGAACTATCCCTTTAAAGAAATGTAAACAAACCACCGCAGGTGCAGCAAGATGATGATGATGATGCTGAGTGATGACCCACCTGTTGCAGTATGTGACCTTCTCTTAGTGTCATCAGTCTTTTGTGCAGCTCCACCAGCTCGTCCAGGTACGCCTGCAAACACACACCAGCCGGACGTCAGCGTGTTTTATCACACATTCGATTTCATTTCTTCTTTTTGCAGCCGGTTGTTTATGTGTCTGAGCATTTATTCTGAAGTTTATTTGATGAGGAAACGGAGACAGAAACAGTCGAACCAGCGTCTCTACAATCAGATCTCCTCCTCCAAATGCTATGATTTTGTTTGACAGAGTCACATAAATAATAAAGTTTCATAAGCTGCATGAGTTTAGATCGAGTTAGTGGAAGTTTATGCAACAAGCATCAAACTTATGAAGGACAGAAAATGACAATAAATATAGAAAGAAAAGAACACATTCATTTTTGTAACAAAAAAAATTCAGTTTCTGTTTTTATTCATTTATTTTCGACATTTCTTATTTTATTCACTCATGTTTTTCTGTGTCCGAATGCAAACTGAACATCACTCTAATCACTTTTTGTCATTTAGTTATTGTTTATTTATTTTTTATATATTTATTTTATACTTATGTCCTTTATACAAATTCAAATCATGATAGCAAAGTATTTAGCTAAATATATTACAAAGTGATAATAAAATAATAATAATCCGACAACAAAAACTGAGGATGAACCCGTTAACACACATTAAAAAACACACAACCAGTTATTATTTTAGATGATTATTTATATTTATATATTTATTTATTTTATTATTTATTGCTCAGTAATTTGTTGAATAATTTGTTGGTTTAATTTATCTTTTTAATTATTTATTTTTATTAGGACATTTAATTAATTATTTTTTTTATTTGTTTCTACCTTTTCAGTATTATTAATATTTTCATTACTGCCATATGTTTAAATTGTTGGATGTTGTTGTATGAATACAAAAATCAATAAATATATGTTTAAAAAAAAACACATACACAACCATCCATCCATCCATCCATCTATCTATCACCATGACAACATCATCTGTCTCAATCGTTTCTTCTTGATGCTTACAGTATTTCCTAATTCGGTTCACACGGGGACTTTTATTGTGAAAAGCTGCGTGTACCTTGTCACAGTCCATGTTCTTGTTCTTGTCCTGTTTGCTCTGTTTGGTCGGACTCTTCACTTCCAGGATCTGAGGGAGGGAGGAGCAGAGTGAACACACACACCCGACACACACACAATAATAACACACCTGGGTTAGAGTGTGATGTCATCCTACCTGGTTATTAGTAGTCTTTAATAGGGGCGGGGCCTCGTTGTGGGAGGGGGGCGAGGGCGAGGAGCTGTCACTCTCACTGCCGTCGCTTAAACTGACCCTGAAGAGTGAAAACCACAAAGAAACCACAACTTTTAATCAATCACACACTTTATTTGTCCCCAAGGGGCAATTTAAAAGGCATAAAGAGCAGCATTAGGACAAACAAGACATCAGACAACATAGAAACATTCACAAAGTGCTTCAGTTATCAATTTCAATTTCAGAAGTGCTCTGTGCATCATGTTTAAATCCTCAAGGCTCAGGCTAGGTTAGGTCACACTGTATTTAAAACATCTCACGACAACGTGTCCACTGACCGGCGTTGGTGGTGTGTGAGGTGTGTGTGCGCGAGTCGCTCCATGTCCGAGTCCATGTCGTTGTCGTCGTCGTCCTCCGAGTCGTCGTCGTTGTCGTCCGAGTGCAGGTCCTGCATCACCGACTGCAGCGGGCCGAGGACTGAGAGGGGAGACACAACACGACACGACACGACACAACCACGCTGGGGTTAAGGTTGGTTTTATTTATTTATTAATAATTCAGATTTAAACTTAAATGCGTGAAGCAGCAGCAGGTCATGCTGTGTGAGGAGGGGCGGCGGGTGGAGGGACAGTGAGGTGGGAGGAAACTGGAGGTGAGGAGCTGCTGCTGGATTTATCATGAACAGTGTGTTACCGGACTTTAACCAATAAAATCTTCCTTAGGTTCAAGAGGCCAAAAACACGTTTTGTGAGGTCACAGTGACCCTGACCTTTGACCTTAGGTTACTCAACTCTACTCAGTGCATCCCTGAACCCAACTGAACCAATGTGATTCCTCAAAACCAAACCAACACTCACTGTGTTTTGTGAGGTCACGGCGACCCTGGACTTTTATGGAGCCAAATCACTGACATTAAAATTTAGCATTGAAAACAGAATTTGGCATTATAGTTAGGGATGTCACAATTATACATTTTCTTGGTACAATTATTGTAAGAAATAATCACAATTAATATGCATTAATAAATTTCACAACACTATGAATGTGTAAAATCAAATATAGTCAAAAAGTAATTACATTACTCATTGTTAACACAAAATATTTCAAGTATCTTAATATATGACCAGTTATTAATCCCCCAGGGGAAGTGTCTGAAATATTCAGGTCATAAATTGTCGTCTATATCAAATGTTTATGTTTATTTTAATCGTTTTTTATGTTGTTTTGATTTGTTTTAAAAATACAAATGACAAGCTAACATTTAAATTCCTACCAATTAAATGTTACGTTAGTTAAATTGACCAGTATCTGAGCATTTACCTTTATTCTGCACATCTGCCGATATAGTTCCGACATAATCTTTTTTGGGGAAGTCACGGTATTTAGGAATATTTACGATAATTAATTGTGGCGTTTAATACCACAATTTATTGTGAAAACAAGTAATCATGACATCCCTAATTATAATAAAAAATTTGGCTTACAAAATAAAATTTGGTATTGTAATAAAAGTTGTCTGTTTTTTTTTACACTGTTGTTTTTTTCCCCCAATCTCACTGGTTTTGAGTTTCACTTTTCTTTTTTTCAGTTTCAAGTTGCTGGCAGGGTTTTGGCGTGGAGGGGAGGGGGCTAGGGGAGGGGGCTAGGGACGCGTGAACGCACCTCCAGGTTTTTAAAAAGGGACTGGGAGGAGCGCGGCCTCGAGCAGCTGAGCAAAGTGAATCACAACAGACCAACAAAGCTAAACTGAAAAAAAAGAAAATAGAACTGAAAACCAGTGGGACTGAAAAAAGAGATTGTAAAAAAAAACCTTTTATTACAATGCCAAATTTTAATGTCGGTGATCTGGCTCCATAACTTTTGACCTTTCACTACCAAAAATGAATGAGTTGCATAAACAGGGCGACATGGCCTAACAATAAAATTACAATTATGTTTTTAAATCAATGTTTAAGTCAAAGCAATGACTCAAAACAGCTGGCAGAGGAAATAATAACAGTAACGCTAATAATGATGCATGAATATTCATGCGAACGGGTGAGGGGACAAAACATCGTCCATGCACGTGTGACGGAGGCTGTGGAGGCGTCACAGCGTCTCAGTGGAGCCGTTACCTGTGTGGGTGGTGGGGTGGGTGGTGGTGGTGGGGGGGAGAGCCACCCTTTTCCTGATGATGAAGTCCACCACTGCACCCAGAGAAGGATTACAAACACAAGCAGAGGTCACATGAGGACCCTCACATTGAAAACAACACCACCCGGGTTTCTGGACTCGGTCGGAGCCGTCGGAGCCTCTCAGTCCATTTTAAAGCTGCTTTCTCTTTATTTTTTTAACACAGTTTGATGTAATTTCTGTCTGATAATTGATCGCTGCTCTGGTCAAACAGGTTGTAAACAGAAGGGAGCAGAAAAAAAAAGTTAAACTTATAGGCAGATTGTTGTTCTGTAATATTTATGTGACACACAACTTCCTGTCTGTTGTCTTATGACGCCAATGTTCGCCTTTGTTTTCACTTTATAACGACTGTGAAGAGCACAAGAATAAAAATCAGTCTGAGAAAAAGACGAATACAAACAAAAAAAGGAGTCAAATTTAAAGGGATAGTTCAACATTTTGGCAAATTGGCCCATTGCCATAATCCCTATAGTCATAGCAGTAGGTTCGTTACCTTTAATTGTCGGTGCAAGATATTTTTATAACGGCGGAGCAGAGCCGTGAGCTGCTCAGAGCTACACTACGCTACGGAGGCTCATGGGATTTCTTGGTTTCCCTCATCAAACTCATCAAATACACAATCCAACAACTCCACAACGCTCTGGTGGACAAGTTGTGACCTGCACATTCACCACGCTATGAGATAATAACAGAACGTTACCAGACAGAGTTGTTTTAGAGGTAAATGCAGAGACTGCTTGATGAAAAACTGCCCCCGATGGAAACGTGCATCAGCGGTTTTGCATGAATTTACCTCTAAAACAACTCTGTCTGGTAACGTTCTGTTATTATCTCATAGCGTGGTGAATGTGCAGGTCACAACTTGTCCACCAGAGCGTTTTGGAGTTGTTGGATTGTGTATTTGATGAGTTTGATGAGGGAAACCAAGAAATCCCATTAGCCTCCGTAGCGTAGCTCTGAGCAGCTCGCGGCTCTGCTCCGCCGTTCTAAAAATAGCTTGCACCGACAATTAAAAGGTAACGAACCTACTCCTAAAACTATAGGGATTATAGCAATGAGCCAATTTGCCAAAATGTTGAACTATCCCTTTAACATCTGATAAATATTGTATCTTTTGTTTTCTCTCCTAAAAAAGTTAAAACTTGAATTTTATGATGATTTTTATCATAAAACTGCAGCTTTATCTCAGATTATAACACATTTATTTCACATTTTGAAAACCAAAACTTGATTTTCTTTGATATAGCTGATAAAATCTCTGAATGTGGCCTCTCCCTCTGTGACCCTGATAAAACTGCTGTTACCAACACAAATAAAAGAGATTATTGTTCAGATGAGATTTTTAAGATCTTTAAAAAAAAAAAAAAATGTTCAAGGTTCTTTCACTTGTATTTCCTGCCCTCCGTCTCAAAGGAGGGTTAATATATGACCATGTTGTGATTCGTCCTATAAAAACCAGACTTCGATATTCAAACAGATCTGAAATGCACATAAAAGATGAACTCCACTCGAGCCTCGGGGCACTGACCTTGTCGTTTGTGGTGTGTGGGTGCGAAGCCTGAACTGGAGCTGGAACTGGCCGGACTGGGCTGTTCAGACTGGAGGAGGAGGAGGAAGAGGAGGAAGAGGAGGAGGAGGAAGAAGAGGAAGAGGAAGAGGAGGAAACAAGTGGTGAACAAACACGACACATCAAAAACACAATCAAGTCTGATCAAACGTTAGCGTTAGTCATGGCTCTAACTACGTAATCCTAAAGAAGAGCTGTATCCGCTACACATGAAGCCTCAGGGAGCGCTGGCATAAAAGCCTGCATATTAATTTGTTTTAAAATAATTTTTTACATTGTTTAGTTTTATTTTATTCTCTTTGTTTTGTATTGTACCTTTATTTTCTTTCAATGGACCATGAGTCTGCAATAAAGATATGATGAAACGTACCACCAACACCCAATGTTTGGTGTTTGGAGTCGACACTTTCACTTCCTCTTCTCACGGATATTGACCGAGCATGTTATGAGATAACACCCAACATCAAAGCCACGACGAGTGTTTTATTTTGAAAACTAGGAAAGATAAGAAAAGGGAAACTAGGAAAAATCTGGCCAAACTACAAACAATAAGCAGGTTTGTTGTAACGTCTGTAATAAAAGCCATCCGAGTCCTTTTTCCACATTTTTGTCCTTGAAGATGCAAAAACCCACCACACAATCAAACATCCTATTTTTTTTATTAGGTTTTATTCTGAAATCCTTGAAATTTATTAATTTAATTGAATATTTGTCACCGTTTGAAGCTGCTGTTTCCCTGCCGTCCACTAGAGACACTGCTGCTCTGTGGGTCAGTGGGATAAATACAGGTGGGTGTGTTGGTGTGGATGTTAAATTGTCATGTACATGTGTATAAATATACATAAATATGTGTTTCTGTGTGTAGTTGGGGAGATTATACTGTCCTGCAGTCTCTCAGACACACACCTGCACACACTGGCCTTCAGACTCACTAAAAATCACTATTCACTACACTTCACACAGCACATACAGTATGTGGGTTATAGTGGGAAATTGAAGCTCTTGAGGATGCATGTGTGTGTGTGTGTGTGTGTGTGTGTGTGTGTGTGTGTGTCTGAGTGTGTAGTGGGAGTGTGTGCATCTTTGTGAGCAAGTGCGTTGTGTCGTTTCAACGGAAAAACAGAGGAAAACTAGGATTTAAAGGGCGAAAATGCTAAAAATCTATATGTATTTGGTTATAAGGATCAATTATTTGAACCAGGGTGAAACAGATATTAAAGGGATAGTTCACCCAAAATTCAAATTTCACTCATTATCTACTCACCCTCATGTCAACTAAGAGCTGGGAGAAGTTTCAGAGTCCTCCGTGCCTTCTCTGAGTTACGGGGGGGTCCGTGCAGCACTATTTGTCCATATAATGGTTGTGAATGGATACCACTTTTCTTCGTCCAAAAAGACACACCAAAAAACATCCAAATACCTCCATACTGCTCGTCTGTAATGTCCCTCTTGTATTGAAGCCCCGACATGAGAAATTGTTCCGAAAACAATGAAATAAGTCTATGTTTTAAGCTTGTTTGTAGTGGAAGCTCCCAGTGTGTCAGTTCACTGCTCTTCCTGTGTCAGTGCAAACCGGCGGAACAATTTCTCATGTCGGGGCTTCAATACAAGAGGGACATTACAGACGAGCAGTATGGAGGTATTTTGATGTTTTTTGGTGTGTCTTTTTGAACGAAGAAAAGTGGTATCCATTCACAACCATTATATGGACAAATACTGCTACGCCGAGACCCCCCGTAACTCAGAGAAGGCACGGAGGACTCTGAAAATTCTCCCAGCCCTTAGTCGACATGAGGGTGAGTAGATAATGAGTGAAATTTGAATTTTGGGTGAACTATCCCTTTAAAATATCTTTAGGGCAGTTTACATACGAGCACATTTTACATCTTTATAAGAGGTACGAGCAGAGTCTGGAGAGAGGAGCTCATGTCATTTGGTTTCTGAAGCTTTGGGACTCGTCCAGTTAATTAGCCACGTCCAATCATTGATCTTTCATCTCATCTGATCGGACCCCAGGTGTGTGCAGGTCTGAGGACGGGGCCGAGCCTCCAGGTGCTCACCAGATCCTCCTCACCACATTCCTCATATTTGTGAATCAGCCAGTTGTGTGTGTGTGTGTGTGAGTGAGTGAGTGAGTCTGCTGCCTGGAGCTGGAAGAGGTTTGTTGACGTCGACTCGCTCGTCTTCAGCCCCACAGGTATTGATTTTAAACAATTTGGCCGACACAAAGCACCGACTGGTTCTGTAGTAAAACATCTCGGCTTTTACCTCGTCCCACTCAGAGACGTTGGACGAGCCCATCAGACTTCATCACAATTAATTTAGCTTCCTCCTCTAAAGACATTTGATGGGGCCGACTCCTCCCGAGGACAAACCAGTGGTTTTCTCAGACTCAGACAGACGGTCCGTCCTCTGAACGCACCGACGCTGAAGCCCTGAACTGTTTATGATGCAAATAAATGACAAGGAAACACAATAGAGATGCAGATTTCACTAAAACTCCAGTTTTGTAA